>NW_026737338.1:0-43827 GCF_949786415.1 Peromyscus eremicus | reverse complement strand
GCCAAGGTCACATTCAGGCCAGGCCAGACCTATTTCCCACCCGTAAGCTCCAGGACACCAGCCCAGGAGAGTCCTGACTTCTTGAAAGGGTCTATCTGCCTCGAAAGGCATCTGGGTACGCCTGCCTCCTTCTCCTCTCAGAAGTCTCGCCCCCCAATGGCTGTGCTGGTTGACCACCGCCAGGGACAAAAAGAAAGCCCTTGCCTTCCCCCAGATAAGTTATTGCTATGATGGGCTAGAGCGATGGCTCAGTCGATAAAGTGCTTGTCCCGCAAGCACGAGGGCCTGAGCTTGTACCCAGACAGCTATGGAAAACGCCCAGTGTGCTGGTGCATGCCTCGGGCTGCCTAGCCAGCCAGTCGGCCTCGCCTACCGGTCAAGTCTCAGGCTTGTGAGATGCTCTGTCTGAAAAATACAAGGTGGATAACACCTGAGCACCAACACCGAGGTTGGCTTCTGGCTTCCATATGTATACACACATGAACACAGATACCTGGATACACATGTATCACTCTCATATTCTCACACACACTCAAAATATTACTATGAAATTCAAACAGAGAAGGGAGTTAAATAACACATAATGACCAGTATTTCCCAGATAATCTATTTAGGAAAGGACACTCTATGGATTTGTTTGTTTGGTTTGGTTTGGCTTTGCTTTCTGGGGTCCAGAGAGGAAACAGTGTGTGTGGTGCAGGGGACCGAAGCTAGGACTCCGTGTGTGCACAAAGTACTCTCCCAACTAAGCCTTAGCCCCCCAACTTAAATGCTCACGTTTGCAAGTGCTTAACTACTGAACTACACCCCCAGCCGTTACCCAGTTGGATGTTTTCATTTCCAATCCGCTGTGCACTGAGATTTTTATAAAATATAATGAAATGCCATTTGGATGTCACTGGAATGTCACATTGCTATAAACGTTTCTCCACACCTCCTCCAAGTTTCCACACTCATCTCAACGCACCAAGGCTACTGTCCTTTGATTGTGTCCTGACATCCTGACACTATGGATGTTGTGGTGGCCCTTACTGAAATCACACTACCCAGTCCAGCCAGCAAGTGCCATCAGGCAGGGGGACCCAGCAGGTGGCTCCAATGAACCACAACAGCTCAAGGGTCAATGACAGTCACCTGGGGCCACAGATCTTAAGTCCCTGGGGATTTGGACAGCCCAGAGGAACTGACAAAGGGCAAGGAAAGTCTCCAGTGTCATAAAGATCCAGGAAACTTTAGTACTAGAAAGATTCCCAAAGAGGCCGAGGAGATGGCTCAGGACACAAGAGTGCCCATGACCCAAGCCTGAAGACTTGAGTACAAATTCCTAGCATCCATGTGAAAAGCCAGGTGAGGCTGCACATGCACCTGTAACCCCAGGTCTCTCAAGGACAGAGACAGGGGGACTTGTGGGGCTTGCTGGTTGCTAGCCTAGATCAGGGTTCAGTGAGAGACACTGGCTCAAGAGAACAGGGCAGATATTGATAGAATAGGGCACCTGACACCCTCCTCTGGAGTCTGGATGTGCACAAGTGTGCAAAGTGGCACATACTCCTGACTGGCACTGAATTTGCTATACAGCCACGTATGACCTTTAACCATTATCCTCTATTATCCCGCCTCCCTCCAAGTGCTGGGACCACAGTTATGTAGCACTAACCTTGTTTATGTGGCGCTGAAGATAGAACCCAGGACTCACACAAGTCAGTCAAGCACTCTACAGACTGAGCTACATCCCTACCCCACACTTTTAACTTAAATGTTCACTTTCATTGCAGAACCCCAAGGCACTGCGCTCTCCATGAAAATCTGACTTCTGACGTGTATGGGGCACCAAGGCAAACATGTTGCTCACTCCATCAGAGCAGACTTGAGTTTGCCTCTTAAGAGATGTAATTGCTAATCATTTCAGAAAGTGCACAACAACTAATTGTTGTTATAATACCAAGTTTACAGAGCCCAAATAATGGACAAATATCACCATGTAATAGAACGGTACAAAAATGGTAATTTGACTATGGAAAGTTGGAACTTGCCATTTCAAATTAGCAGAAGCTGTGAAGTGGGCATTACTGACAATGTGAATATAGTAATTGGGGCTGATTTCTTGGCGCCTGGCCGAATCTGGCTGCCTGGCGTCCTGTGAGTTAATTATAGCTCTGTTAGCAGAGCAGGGAACAGGGAACACTTGCAGTGACGAAGATAAACCCAGCACAGGTCTCTGCACACCGAGCTGGAAGTGAGGGTGCTGGCTAAAGACTGGGAACCTCACGAGGAGCTCCCACCTTAAAAAACCGAACCCACATATGGTCTGGCGTAACGATCTCCAAACCTCCAGAAGCCCTTGCTAAGGCACTATCTGCTTGGCCAGCAGCAGGACACTGCTGTAGGGTGACTAAGGGGGTCATTTCAGGCCACATCCAAAGATATTTTGCTTGTGGCTTTAAAGTTTCCTTTAAAAACAGTCCAGAAATCAAAATAGGTGATCCCATCCAAATTAGTTCTCTGCTCAGACGGAGCCAATTATTTCACTGGGGGTTCTGAATAATCATGCTGGTTAGAAAGGTTCATACCTATAACTCTTAGTACTCGGGAGGCTGAAGCAAGAGGATTGCCACAAACTTAAGGCCAACCGAGGCAACAGGACAAGACCCTGCTTCAAAAAAACAAAAAGAAGGAGCTGGGGATATAACTCAACTAATAGCATGCTTCCCTAGTATACACAAAGCCTTGGGTTCCATCTCCAGTACCATATACATACCCCATGTTTAGGGTGTGAAGGCAGGAGGATCAGAAGTTCAGGTTCATTCTCTACTACACAGCAAGTTTAAGGCCAGCACGGGACATAAGACTCTGTCTCAAAACTGGAAGGGAGAGAGGGAAAGAGGAAGGGAGAAAGGGAAGGGAGTGGGAGAGGATCTTTCTTTGGCTAATCTGAGGAGTCTTGACTGTGTACCTGGGGCTCTGAGATAGCATTCTTTGCATTCCCGAGTCTGTCATTTCCAACATGCCAACATGCCTCTACACTCCTAAGGCTTTCTTCGAAAACAAGCCAGTGCCTCCTGTGGACTCCTGCTCTGTACCCATGAAGGGCCCTGGGACATGTTCAGAACTCTGAGCAAGGCTCAGCCTAGGACCAGACATATTCTCCCAGCCTGTAGCCCTGGGTTCAGACCTGTGTGTCCCTCTCCTACCCTCAGGATGCAGCACCTTGGGCAAGCCAGGCTCTCTGGACATCCTCCAGGGATTCCCCTTTCACTTAGAACCTGTTCCCAATGCCTGGCACAGATTCTGGCAGAGGGGTTCCCTGTTCAACACACAGTTTTCCAAAGTCCTTAATAATAGGGTTATTAATATTATTAACAGCTGTCAATAATCAGGAAAGAACTCCTCACTGTAACTGACAAAATGCAACAGACAGGGAATTCCGTGGCAACTGAAACACACGTATCAGTAACTATTTTCCCTTCCTGGCAATAAGCCATGACCTGGGCCCAGCAGTCCTGGGTCTGGACACAGCTCTGGGTATCAGCAACAGCAGGCTACGGCCAAGCCTGTGCCACCCCAGGATCAGCTCCAGGAAGTGGACAGTGATCACACACCTTGAGACTCTGAGACCTTTAAATGAGAGCAGTGGGCAAGAGGGCACACTGGCTTTTTCAGTAGCAAACTAGGCACCCCATATACCCTGTGGGAAACCTGCAGGTTCTAAACTGGGTTGGTAGGTCCTAAAGACAGAGAGTCTAAAAAACAAAGCAAGAGCTAGGGGTGTAGCTATATCACTGTCACAACCAAAACCTCATAGGGAAGGACACTGCATAGACTTACTTCTGTTACTTTTGGCAAGATTATTCAGACTCAGAGCCTGAGTCCTTACTGTGTGTCCTGCTTATGACACTGAAAAGCACTCTCTTGAGAGAAAACATGAAGGCTGGTCCAGTGGGTGCCCATGGAAGGGCTGGGCAGCATGCACAGAGCAACACTCCTGCTGGCTTAGCTGGACATGAGTAGCTCACCTTCCTTCCTCAGTGTGAGCCTTTATCAAGACGAGAAGAGGGGCCTCCACCAGGCACCTCCGTGCAGAATATGATGCCACACTGAATACAGATGTGGCCTCTTCATTCATCATGACCAGTCGTGGGAAGAGCAGATTCCCAGCTGAGCTGAATGAGGCGTGGAAAAGCTAAGGCGATCCACCAGCAGCCAGTGAAGCAAGGCTGTCTTCCCCCAGAACTGCCCCCTCTACACCAGGAGCTAAGGGCTGGAGGAGAGGGCGCCACTGGGAGCAGGGGTCATCGAGGCATCAGCTGCTTTTGACTTGAGGGGAAGGTGGTGCTGTCCGTGCTGGCTCTGTCCTCCAAGAAGCTTTGGACACTGAGAACTGCTGGCTGGCCAAGGAGAGAGAAGAACAAGGAGGGGAACCCGCCGAGCAAGTGCACGGGAGGGAGACACGCTGCTCACTTTCTGCCCCAAGACAGGAGGCTGGCAAGGGATGGGGGGCGACAGAATGTCTCCTTTCTGTAGCCAGCTAGTTGGGGTGGGAGTGGGGTGGAGCTACTGCTGAAGTGCACTTCGTGTGAAATGACACCAAGGACGAGGTGTCAGCGAAACACACACCTGCAGAAACTGGGCCTCTCAGAATGAGAAGTCAAACAGACTTTTGTTCCGTTTCACTTGTTCTGTGAAAGCAAGTCTGTGCCCCAGTGTCTCCACATTACAGACAACCGGTCTCCCCGCTGGGAATGTTACTGCGCTGGCCCTGACACTCCACCCTGCGTGCTTTGGGAGTAGTCTTTTTCTCCCTGAGTCATACTTTTCTGGACACCTTCCAGCCCTCAAGCTAAACCTGTAATACCCTAAAAAGGTAGATGAGCAGTGCTTCTAGGATTTAAGTCTTTCTCCACCTACTGGAACTCAAGTTGGGGATGTTTCTACCCTAATGCAAAAGCAAACCCAGGAGACAATGTACTGGCATGTCTGATAAAGTTGCAGCAGAACAGTGTGTGTTGGGGGTGGGGTGGGGAGAGTAGGAAGGAACCCTTTCCCTTCTTTGTGGTTTAACAAGCTGTTCCTAGTGTTTTGTTTTTTTAAGGCTGGCAAACGGCTCTGGAGCTTAGCCATGCAACTACCCCTCAGAACGCATAGATACAACCGCAAACTTCAGAGGGTCGGTACAGAATCTGGGCTAGGAAGCTGGTTCAACCTGTAAAGGCGCTCCCCGCCAAGTCTAACGATCGATGGATGGAGGGGGGGGGGGTTATCCTCAGGACCCACGTGGTCGCACAGCAGGAGAGAGCTAACTCCCCCAAGTTGTTGTTGTCTGACATCCACATGCACACGGTGGCAAGCATGTACCTCCATACACACACACACACACACACCCCAATGTAATAAAAAAAATAATGAAACAAAAACACAAAATTCCCCAAAGTATGTATCTGGGGGCAGGGATCTTAGTGGGTGAAGTGCTTACTAAAACCTAAGGTGGGCACACCTATAATCCCAGCACCAGGAAGGCAGAGACAGGCAGACCCTGGGACTTGATGGTCTAGTGAAGCAGGGAGCTCCAGATTCAGTGAGAAACCTTGTCTCAAAAAAACAAGGTAGAAAGCAACTGAGAAAAACACCTGACATCAATCTATGCCCTCCACATGCACTTAAATAGAAACATTTATATAAACCCAAACCAGACAGACAGACAGACACAGACACAGACACACAGACACACACACACACACACACACACACACACACACACACACACACAATCTTTCTTCTATTCCATCTTTAATATGCCTCCAGAAAGTGTAAGAGAAGGCCTACACTCTCCAGAGAACCCAGCCAGCTCCGAGCAGGGCTCCCCCAGGAGGTGTGTCCCAGGACAGAGAGGAAGAACAACCCACGCATGTTTAGGAGGCGAACGAACGGCACGGCACTACACACTCACTCTTCTCAGGGTAACCGCTACAATAGGAGTGGAGGAGAGACCTCCATGGGGCATTTGCGTCTCCTCCCCGTGAGCCAGAGAGCCAGAGAGAGGGCCAGTTCTAGAGCCTGTCAGGGGCTGAGGCTCCACCGGGCCCCAGGCTGACAGGAACAAGCTGCCCCCGCTGGCTGCTTCCATGGAAACAAGGTCAGGCTGGCAATAACAAGGCCTAGCTTTAAAAGAGCCACCTGCCTCCAGGAAGCCAGGCACACTGCCCTTTCCCTTCTGAGTTTTCCAATCTGCAGTCTGAAACAAAACAGGGGGAGCTGTAGACCACGACAGATAGCCGACCCTTCCACGGGAGTCCTGGCCCACTAACAAGATGTCAGTGGCTGTGTGACTCTGAGTCTGCAGTGACAGCTGTGACAGCGCCATCTACTCAGGAGCACTCCTGGACCAGTCCAGAGAGACATGGTCAATGGCGCACAGCGAGCACCGTGTGCACATGGGCACCAACATGCTGAGCCATGGACTGGGGGAGCTGGGGTGTCGCAACCTTCGCAGAGCTCAGAAGCGTGAGAGAAAACACACACGGAGCTTGTGAGAGGAGAGATTCCGTGGGATGTAAGGGCACGGCAAGCAAAGGGCCTGGTGTCACAGCAGCTGTGGCCCTCTTCTGCTCTGTCCCCACAGCAGCAGGGACGGCGCCTGGCCTGCCCCTAGGTGCGTTTCTCCTGACCATAATACACAAATCTTCTCTCCCTCGTGCCAGAAGAAAAACAAATCAGCTACACCCATGCAAAATCCTCGTCCTTCGTGACAACAGTTCACACTCAGGTGGGCCATGTGACCAGAGGAGCCTGGCCCACCACTAGGCAGCCCAACAGGTCACTAAGCAGGGGCGGATCTACAGCTTTCATCAGGCTGGGGATGGAGAATGGAGGATGGGGATTCTGAGACAGGTACAATTTGACTCATCATTCCCTGGCAAGTGAGCTGGCTCAGTGGGCATAGGCAGTTGCCACCAAGCCTGAAGACCTCAGTTTGATACTCAGAATCTACATGGTAGAAGGAGTGTGCCAACTCTAAAACTCTGTCCCCTGATCTCCACACTTGAGCTACAGCACATGTGTGCTCCCCTCCAACACCCCCAAATAAACAAACAAACAAAATTTTAAAATGTAAAATATCACTCCCCATGGCTGGGCATGATGATGCACACATACCTATAACTGAAGCACTTAGGAAGCTGAGGCAGGAGCATGGTAAGTTCCAGACCAGCCTGGCTTACACAATGGGAATTGTCCAAGTGTGATACTGTTGAAGCATGCTCCCAGCCTCTCACTGCCAGCCTCTAGGTAAGCTATATCCCCAGCCCCTATGGCTCACTCCACCCGTCTTCCCGTGGGTACCAGCAGCAGCCAGCCAGAATACTGAGTAGGGAGCACAATGCTAGTGTAGCAGGGCTTCTGCAACCATGCACCTCAACTCTAGGTTCAGTCTGTCCCCCACTGCCACTTAGATGTCCTTACCACTGTACCTGCTAGCCTGACACACACACACACACACAGCCTCTTTCTTCCCCCCAGAGCAACGCTGATGCTTGCTCCTCTCCTTGTAAGAAACACGCAGCAAATCCTGCTGTACTTTGGCCATGGCTGACTTGAAGAAAACCACCAGTTTGCTTTGGAAAAGAGGCAGTAGGGAAAGCTGGAAGGAGTCTTTGGGTCGATAAACACCTCTGGTCCCCCTTCTCCAGCTCTGGCACAGCACTTTCCCCTGCTGGAAGCACTTTCTGGGACATGACTACAGGTCTCAAGAACGGGGAACCAGTGGCCTGGGGACAGAGAACGGGAACGACCAGAAGGTGCATTAGCAGCGGGAAGAAACTGGCCCGAAATGTGCTTCCCACCCACAGAAACAAGCAGCGGTGTTGCTCCGGGCCCTGGGCAGCACTGGCAGCTGAGACGGACTGGGGAACCCTGCACCCTGCCAGGGAACAAATAAGAAATATCACCCCACAAAGCTTCTAAAAAGACACATTTTGATTTCAGATGCATGTTTCCCAAGCAATGCAGCCAGAATAGACACCTCTGTTGATGAAATAACAAGGAAAACCAAGCACTTTAAGAAGAAAATCAACACCAGAAAGCTGAGGCAGGGGCATGGCAAGTCGAAAGCTACCTGGGAAGACCCTGTCTCAGAAAAACAAAGCAACAGGGCAGGGGAGATAGTTTCGGGGTAAAGAGAATGCTACGGAAACATGGGGAGGGGGTTCAATCCCAGAACTCACAGGGAGCAGGGTGTGGCAGCACACATCTGTAATCCCAACATTACTACAGCAAGATGGGACAGGGAGACAAGAGAAACTCCAGGAACTCTGGGACCAGCCCGTTACATGCAGGGCTAAATAACAAGAAACCCCACTTAACACCTGAGGTGGTCCTCTAAACTCTATACTAAAACATGAGTGTTCAGACACACACACACACACACACACACACACACACACACACACACTCTTCAGTGAGGTGTGATGGCATACACTTGTAATTCCAGCACTAGAGTGGCAGGAAGATCAAGAGCTCAAGGACAGCCTGGATTACATAGCAAGGTTAAGGCCAGCCTGAGCTACATGCTGAGACTCTGTGTATCAATAAGAGGAAAAAAAGGAAAAGAAAAAAAAGTCAGCACATACAAGACTTTAATTCAACCCCCAGAATTGTTAAACAAACCAAAACAACCCACAAAGCAAAATCAAATAAGCTACCTCTAAAATAAATAAGACTGTCAGAGTTTTCAGCACCTAACTCTGGTGGGAAGCAGTCAGAGACAGGTTTTCCCCTTTGTATCTATCCTATCCTAACTCTGGTGGGAAGCAGTCAGAGACAGGTTTTCCCCTTTGTATCTCCTATCACACAACCTGACTCGCAGGTAGGTCAGAGGGACCAGGGTAATTCTGAATGTGCCTGAAACAGGTCCATTATTGGTTTGGTGTTTTTGTTTTATTTCCTTGAGACATGGTCTTACCTAGGCTAACCTGGAGTTCCTCATCCTTCTTCCTCAGCCTCCCAAGTGCCGTGATGCAAGTGTGCACCACTGAGCCACGCTAGGACAATCTGGGGAACAACTGAGTGCATCTGCTTTTCAAAGTGAAGAGGCCATGATTACAGGAAGGCTTCTTAGGCAAGAGCCTAAGCTCACATTGTCCTGCTCTAAATGGCCCCTGTGATCTCAACGCCTGAGAGGCAGGCTAGATACGAAAACATCATGAACCAGTAAGGGAGTAGAAGACAAGAGAGAGAGAGAGAGAGAGAGAGAGAGAGAGAGAGAGAGAGAGAGAGAGAGAGAGAGAGAGAGAGAGAGGAGAGAGAGAGGAGAGAGAGAGAGAGAGAGAGAGAGAGAGAGAGAGAGAGAGAGAGAGAGAGAGAGAGAGAGAGAGGAGACTGCCAAACAAAACAGACTTCCTCCACACGCCATAAATGGCTTTGAAGGACCATCACGTTACTTTTTAAACAAAAAAATAGGGACTATTATTATTGTTGTTATTATTATTATTCAAAGCAGTAAAACTCTAAAGTTTTTCTAAGTTGTGGTTAGAAGACATAATGTTTTGGGGTTTGGTTTTGTTTTCCAGTGCCGGTGATGGAACCTGGGGCAAAGCAGGTTCTCTATGTGGAACTACCCCTTCAGCCCCTCACTGGGGGATTCGAAGGCAAACGCTCTGCTGAGCTATGCCCTCAGCCCACAATGGTTATTTTCCAATGCTTGGTTAAAAATTACAAAGTCTCAGCTGGAGTCGGATGGCACCTGCCTACAGTCTCCGCACTCAGGAGGCAGAGGCAAAAGGACTGAGAATTCAAGGTCATCTCTGGATTCCTTAGGAATTTGAGTCCAGATTGGGCTCTATGAGACAAAGGGAGGGAGAGAGGAAAGAAAAACAGGAAGGAAGAGAAAAGAAGAAAGAGGAAGGAAGAAAGGAAGGAAACAAGAAAAGCAGACAGAGAGAAAGAAAAGAAAAGGGGGGAATGAAATGTTTTGAAGGTAAACCACAATTATACGAACAAATCTTGAATGTTTTTATTTCTGTTTAAAACACAAGCATGCATGCCCGTCCACACCAGTGAGTGGAGTCAATGACTGGGTATATTCAGCTTCAGTTTGTAACTGAAGCTGTTGCCAACAGTTAAGAAGTTTTAAAACTGTTAAATGAGGATACTGAAAAAAAAAAAAGTTATTGGGAGTGAAGAAATGAGGGAGTTGTACACGTGCCATAGTGTGCACGTGTGGAGGTCAGAAGACAGCCTTGCAGAGTCAGTTCTCTCCTTTTTACACACGCACACACACACACACACACACACAACAACAACAACAACAAAATACAGCTCTTGCCTGAGGTGGAGGCGCGCACCTTTAATCCCAGCATTACAAGGGAATCTCTGAGTTCCAGGCCACCCTAGGATACAGAGTCAGTTTCAAGACAGCCAAGGCTACACAGAGAGACAGTCTTAAAAATAAATAAATAAATAAATTTTTAAAAAATGCTAAATGAGAGACTTCTATCTTTCTCTTTCTTGTGGGTACTGAGGGTGACCCTTCAGGCCTCACCAATGCTAGAGTTGCTACCATGGAGCTGAGCTATACCCCGGCCCTTCTTTTAAACAAGGACACCGTCACTGGCCTTACTGAGTTCTCCAGTCCAGCCTTGAAATCTTCATCTCCCTGCTCAACATTCTGAGTAGCTTCATGTAACTTCATGTAACCATGCCTAACTAGATTTAGATTTTTCTTAAATTTTATTTATTGACTGGGGGAGGGAGGCACCTGCCACAGGAAAAGTGATGGTCCTCCTGGCCCAGATTTCTAGTCTTCTATTCAAAGAGAAGCATATTGAAAGTGATATTAGTAGAACAATCTTAATATCAGAATCATTCTCGTTTACCAATTTTATTTTTGTTTTTGTTTTTTTTTGTTTTTCGAGACAGGGTTTCTTCTGTGTAGCTTTGTGCCTTTCCTGGAACTCGCTTTGTAGCCCAGGCTGGCCTCGAACTCACAGAGATCCACCTGGCTCTGCCTCCCGAGTGCTGGGATTAAAGGCGTGCGCCACCACCGCCCAGCCCAATTTTATTTTTAAAAGAAAGAAAACCACAAAGTTCATTAAGAAGTTCATAACAGTTGATAGTTTAAGAATGTTGGCTTGATATTGTTTACCTAAGAAAAACACAAATACTCAGCTCCAAATGATCATTACTTTTTAAAATTCAAATTCAGGGCTAGGGAGACGGCTCATCGGGTAAAAAGGGTGCTTGACATCCAAGCCAGAGGACCTGAATTCGGTCCCCAGGATCCACAGTGAAAAGGAAAGAACAATCTCAGAGAGTTGTCCTGACCTCCACATGCACACTGCGGGATGTGTGCACACAACAGTACTATATTAAATTATATAAATACCCAGATCATTATTAAAGCAGCAAACGGACAGGAAAACTAAACTAAAACGTCCACTTAAGTATAAACGCAAAGGCTCTGTATTTTTTTCAGTACCCCCGGAGTCTCTAGAACAGCGCCTGCCAACTAAAACACCTACTATGAATTTAGTAATGGGTTACGCAAACATAAATTACAAGGCCAGACATTTTAAAAGGGAAAAAAGGTGATTTATTGACGCGCTGGAGACACGGCAGGATAGAAGCACTATTTCAATTTTCCACACAGTCCTCAACGCTGCAGATGTGCTAATGCAAAAAGAATTTTAGAGTGAAATGGCTCTCAGCTCCCTGGTTCCTTCCATATCAATTCCTTTACTTAAAAAGGCTGGCAGCCATTCCCACACTCACAGTCAAGACAATGAATACATGCTCAAGCGCTTTTATCTGGCTGTAAGTACAAATGGATTTGCTCAAACAGGGGAGGAAGGGAAGGAGGAGAGGAGGAGGAGGGGAAGAAGAAGATGGGAGATTAGTTTTCAAAATCTTCCTTTAGTGAAAAGAAAGTATGACTATCACTCACGGCAGTCTTGAGCTGGAAAGAGCGACCCCACATGCTCTGGTCTTCTCTTGTCCCTCTGACCTGCCCTCAGGTTTCCGCTCCCCCTCTGGATCCTTACTACACATTCACTGATCGCTTCTTCTAGCTTCAGGTCATTATAAGAAACAACATTTTTCTTTTACAAAGCAATCGTTTAAATCATAAGCAGAGAGCAGGGAGGACGGTTCAGTGGGCAAAGGTGCTTGCTGACAAGCCTGACTACCTAAATTCCATCCCTGTGACCCACAGGGTGGAAGACCTCATTCTTACAAGTTGTTCTCTGACCTCCACACAAATGCCATGGTGTGCAATGGTGTACATATGTGCATGTACACACACAAAGAAACTTTAAAATGTTAAAAAAAAATTAAATGCTAAGTGAAATGCTTTTTATGGGATATTTATATACAAATTAAATAATATTCTTGTCTTCAACTTTTAATTCAAGGCAATAGAAGCCAGCACACCATACACACACATCTAAGACCAAGTCATGGGAACAGTCAGGGTCGAGAGAGCATCACACGCACACATGAGAAAGCTTCATGTTTCGTTGCTTTGCCAGAGGCTGACGGCTTCACAAATGGCTATCTTGTGAGACCCAAAAACCTGGCCAACTGAGCTTCTCCCAGGGGATTGAAACCAGCGCATAGTGCAGTGTGTTTTAAAAGGCGGAGGCGCTTCTCTGTGCAGCTAGCACATGCACACATGCACATGAGTGTGTGCTGTCTAGTTCCCGGGTCCTTTGATCATGTGCACACACCTGACCTCGGGGAAGCAGGCTTCACCCAGCCCCATATTTCACGCAAACCAAACAGCCAATAGACAGTAATGGCTCTCAGCTACTGAGGACCTGGACCAACGATGAAGAGACACTCCATCTTCCTCAGGAAACTGTCAGTGGTGGGAGGCTCCGAGCTGACCTTTCGCCCTGTCTTAATCACAGCCACCTATGATAACAGAGCGGGGTTTATTTTTATGCTCTGCCCCAGATGAAAATGATCAATCCTTCAATTCTGACTACTTTGTATCTACACAATGAGCTGTGTAAGTGAAAGCCCTGTAAGTTTTCATGAGTCCCCTGAGCCCTACCTGGAATTACATTCACCTCAGAATATGATCTGCAGTAACACTATCAAAACACTCAACACTTCATTGAGTCTCTCCAAATCTACAAATTAAATGAAATCCCAATAAAAATCCATTTCCATTTTCATTTAAAGGTAGGAATTTTCAAAGCCAGGCACTGTGGCCCCATAGACCTATCATTTCAGCTACTTGAGAGGCTGAGGCAGGGGGATTGCAAGTTTAAAGTTAGCCTGGCTACAGAATGAGTTCAGAACAAGACTAGCCTTAGCAGCTTAGTGAGAAGTAGTACACGATGGACTTCTTACCAAGTAGGCATGTGTTCAACCCTGGGAGGAGAGAAGGAAACAGAACCGGTGGCCAGAAGGGCTGGGAATTTAGCTCAGGGGCACAGCACTCATCCGGTATCCTGTCCCCAGCACCAAAGAGAAAATAAATAAGGCTCTTCACACTGGAACTGGGGGAAGGATTCTGTAAGCTGCACAGCAGAAGGAGGAAGACCCAGCCAGAGTGCACCTGGCACAAAAGAAGGACGGGCACAGGACTTCTGTGAAACATCAGACTCACCAATGACATGAAACCATTGGAAGTATCCAAACGGTACCTGGATGGGACAGTCCCATCCATGAGGAATGTGGTGGTTGATAAAGGACAAAGAAGTCAGAGACAACTCCCTGGGGATGGGTAGACTGGATGGCTGGTCACTGGTTGTGGGAGGGACAAAGGGCTCTAATAGAAAAGGGGAAACTGAGGCCCTACCTATTACCAGCCACAGGAGAATGCCCAGGCCTGGGGCAAAAGGCAAAAGGCAGCACTACAGAAGGAGTCCAGGATGTGCCTTGGTGTCATCTGCACAGAGGAGGGTTCCAGAGTAAGACCCAGAATAGCTGGGGTGTAGCTCAGCTGGTAGGGCACTTACCCAAGGAAGCCCTGGGTCCCATGCCCTGAAACACACAAACTGCTGTGGCGGTGTATGCCTGTAATCCCGACACTCAGGATATGGAAGGAGCATTCCTGGATACAAAGCAAGTTCAAAACCAGCCTTAGCTTAGTAAGATCTTGTCTCAAAAACAAATGAACATAGTAAGATTTGGAAAAACAGGGGTCAGGCTGGGGGCGGGGGGAATCCTCACTTGCCTGAAAACAATTCAGTTCTACATGATAGATGGTACAGTAAGCAAGGGGACAATACATGCCTTGGTCTGGGAGATGTCCCTAAGGCAAACTCTCAAGAGAATTCAGACTGGAAACATCAGGGTATGTCATGGCAGCAAATAGTTCAATAGGGAAAATGAGCAAAAGATGTTAGCAGGGAAGGAAGACAGGAGAAAAACTGGGACCAGGCCACTTGCAGCAGAAGGAAGTCTGCTAGTCAAGAGATAGAAGGAAATCTGAGTGCACAAGGTTCCAGTTCACACTCATCTGGAGAGCACAGCGCGGTTAATGGAGAAAACTAGAAGGTACTGTTAGAGGAAAAGGCTTTTGAGCAGAAATGCACCCTGTACCTTAGAGACGCAATGCTCCCACAGTGCAGCAGGACAGCTCGTGAGGGAAGGACTGCCCCGCCCCCAAAGCTGGGCCTGCCATAGCTGAGCTATCGAGACAGAGGCACTATCCAAGCACCTGGTGCTAGCATCTTAGAGATAGATGAATGCAGGCAGCACAAGACTGTAGGAGGGCTCCAAAGGGCCTGACACGGGCGGTGGAGGTGCACGCCTGGAATCCCAGCACTCGGGAGGCAGAGGCAGGCAGATCTCTGTGAGTTCGAGGCCAGCCTGGTCTACAAAGCGAGGTCCAGGACAGCCATGACCACACAGAGAAACTCTGTCTCGACTCCACTCCCACCACCACCAAAATAAGCATGAGCCAAAGGGCCTGATGGGCTAACTCAGGGGCCTCTCAAGTGTGAAGTGGAGAGCAAAAGGATGAGCAGATAAGACCATAAGAAGCACTTCCAACTCTCCCCTAAGTGCACAGGGATGTTTATGTGCTAAGGAGCCAGCCGGGGAGGGTGGTGGCGTGGGTCCAGGCAGCCTCGGCAGCAGGGGAGGCTCTGGAGATCCATCCCACAAAGCAGCTGGCTCTGTGCACCCGGAAGGTGGCTGTGGGCTGCAAGACTGTGGAAGCACTCCCCAGGGACCCACGCTGGCACAGACCTACAGAAAGCTTGCCTAGACGTGCGCCTCCTGCCAGCTTTGCTGACTGGAGTAGGACATATAAAGCAAGTTAATGTCTTTTCTGGGTCTCAGTTTTTCCTCTGCCCGAATCAACACTGTACCTACTGCAGAGGCATGCACTTGAGAGTGCATGGGGACAGGCAGAGTGATGCACACCTGTAATCTCAGCACTCAGAGATGGAGGCAGGTTGGGAATTCAAGGTCATCCTTGGCTACATAATGAGTTTGAGGCCAACCTGGGCTACATAAGACTGTCTTTAAAAAAAAAAAAATATTTGGAAAGGAGCTATATGAACAGATAGCCTTCAATAAATGTCAACTACTATTATAAGCTGTCCCTGTCATATTCCTCAAGTTACCAGGAACCAGAAAGTAAACTGCCAGGTGAACTCAGGGTTCTCACACATAACAGGGTCTCTGCAAAGATCTCTGAACGCACACAAGATTCCAGAAGAGAAAAAGCCCAAAAGGAGCTTGCTGTGAATGCTACAGGGAAAGATAGAAGGAAGGAGCCTGCAGAGACAGGCAGGCAGCAGAAGCTAGTGTGGTTCTCAGCATGCTCTGAGCAGCTGGCAGGGGTAAAATATCCCAGGTAAATGACCTGATCATTTAAAATCTGACAAATGAAAGGTAGTGGGGCTCAATCAGGTTGCAGACCAAGTCAGAAGCAGCGGAGCTAGAAGGAAGCCCCAAGTGTTCTGATTCCCATCTAAAGACTCTTTCAGGAACACCAACTAGACCATGGCTATGAATTCACCAGACTATGAATTAAATTAGTCTGTCAATCAGGCCATGATAGTCCCTTAAAGGATCTATTTTTATGCAACTCATGTTTGCAAGTTAAGATCAAAAGCCAAGCCTGGTGGCGGCAGCATCAGCACATGCAGGCCTTTAATCCCAGCACTCAGGAGGCGGAGGCAGGCTGATCTCTGTGAGTTCCAGGCCAGCCTGGGCTACTACAGAGTGAGTTCCAGAAAAGGCACAAAGCTACATAGAAAAAGCCTGTCTTGAAAAACCAAAAAGATCAAAAGCCAATATTAGCCAATAGCAGTGATCCATGGTGATTCAAACATATCCTACCACCCCACATGTCTATAGGTGGCACAGATCCATAATCTTAGTTACTTGGAATGCTCAGGCAGGGAGTTTACAGGTTCAAGGCCAGCCTAATCTATATTGCAAGACCTTGCCTCAGAATGAAAATTTTAAAGAAGGGATATACCTTAGAGGTAGAACACTTGCTTAGAATTCCCCAGCAAGGAGATGGGGGGGGGGGGGTGGCTCATGAGTACAATGCTTGCCTAGAATCTTCCAGTTAAGGGCTGAGACTGTGACTTAGTGGTAGAGTGTTTGCCTGGCATCCAGGAAGCCCTAGATTTCATGTCTGGTATTCAAAATAAATAAGATAAAACAGAATCTACTCCTGAAATCAATGTCTTCTCTCAAAGCCATGTTCATCACAAGGACACAGCTTCAATTACTCTGCCATATTATATTATTCGGGATGTGGTTCAATCTAGCATCTGGGACCATCAGTCCCATTTCTCCATGAGAACACGGAGGCTCACAGAGGTCACCATCAAAACTCTAGCCCATGTAAATCTCTTTACAATCCTTTCCTTTTCACAGCTGTTAAATACTTGGATAATTTGTCCATGATGCTTAAAATAGCCCACTAGAAATGCCAGACACATGGAGGAAGCGACACACAGCTCAGGAAGGAAGAGGCTGCCGGTTCTAAGGGCTCTTCAGTGAGAGCTGGGGCCCTCATCTGCTGTTCACATAAAGAGTGTATGGTGTGGTGGGGTCACGGATGGCCCTGCTGTCTGAAAGCAGGCACAACAGAGACACTGAGAGATTAACTCTTCATGGGTCACCTAAGAATTCTTCTGATGCCAGCAGTCAGGAAGTAGAGCTTTCTAACGTCTACATTCAGTAGCAGCCCCTGATCTTCTGAAAGACGGGATCTGATGTCTTTCTGCTCAGCACAACTAGGTCTTTACTTAAAGTTGAAGGATCCCCTGACAAACAACCCACCTAAATTCATCAATAGTGGCTTCAGAGTTTCTACTGATGGCTGTGTGTTTATGTTTAGGGTTATGAGCTTTCATTCTTAGATTAAAAAAAAAAATTCTCAGTTCCTCAGATGTTCTCACCCACCTACCTGTGAGCACACACTACTGTATTAGCTTGTGTTTTTGTTTGCTTGTTTTTGTTTTGCTAGGCAGGTGCTTTGCCACTAAGTAATATCACCAGCCCAGTTTATTCCTGAAACATTCTCACCAAGTTAAAGTCCTAATTCTCTTGCCTCAACATCCGCAGTGACTAGGCTGCCAGGCCTCAGCCACCAGGCCAGGCCCTGTTTCAGTGTGTATACACCTGAAGTTACCTTATGTATCGTTTGTTTAGTTGGCCATTATCTGCCTGCTCCTGCTGGTAGCAGGAACCTTCTCTATACCTTCTAGCCCCAGAAAGAACTCAGGGCTACTTTTAGAGAGGACGAGGGACTAAAAGTATTTGTTGAACACTTACTACATGGTTTTTTATACACTAAATCACTTACCCTCCAGCAACTGGGTATGAGAGGCAGAGCACCCCTAATCCAAACATCGGAAGCCTCAAATCCTCCAACATGCTCCAAACATTTGGGTTTTGGAGATCTGTGGATTTTAGATTAGTGACGTACAATTGATGAAGGTCTACAGAAATATTCCCAAATCCGAAACCCTTCTACCTCACACATACTGGGTAAGAGCTGTTCAATCTGTATCAACAGATTGTAAGAAAGGGGTACAGAATCTGGAAGAGTGGGGAGCCTTGCTCAGAGTCCAAAGTCTGTACATCTGCAGCACTGGTCTGGGAACAGACATCTATCTTCCAAGAGCCCTGGAAGTAGGCAAGACAGCTCTGCAGATGGAAGTCCTGCAGCAGAGGCCACTGTGTGTGAGGGGAAAGGCTGGACTAGTAGTGCTCACCATGCTTGCTCACAACCCAGGGGGCCCCTCTGCTCTTCAGGACTGCTCTGTGCCCTCCCAAACCTCCTGCAGCCTCTTTCTGGAACATGGAAGAGTACTGTGGCTTGAGCTGCACCAGGTCCTTGGGGCAACTTTTCCCCTGGGGTCTCCTCAGAACTAAGAAAACGACTAAGTTTTTTGTGCTGGTTGAATGTGTTTAACTGGTAACAATTAAAAGCTTCCATTTAATTTTTAAGCTTTTTCTAGTTAAAATCTTATTGTATTGTAACTTTATGGTAGATGATTCTAGAATGATTAAACACCCAGGTTGATTATTCAAGCTTTATAATTCTGCCAGGTACTAGAGTGACCTCTTGACAATGAAGCAAAAATGTGCACAGTGGCTTTGTATGGAGAGCTCTGGAGGAGGAGAAAACACTGAATTAAAAGGGTTGCTTGCAGATTTCCCACAGCCCCACCAAAAAAAGAATTTTGTTTAAATAATAATAATAGGCTACTCTGGGTAACTCAGTGAAACCCTATCTCACAATAAGAAGCAGGCTTCGGAGAAGTTAAGTTGGTAAAGCGCTTGCTATGCTAGCATGAGGATTGAAGTTCGAGTTCTGAGCGCCCATGCAAAACTCCGGGTGCATCTGTAATTCCAGCATTAGGGAACCAGAAATGGAGGGAGCTACAGACTCAGAGTGGTATGGCCAGGTCCCCAAACCCCACAATGGACTCATGCTTGTGGCAGGGTTGCTCATGTCCCGTCCTTGCTGAGAGGCCCATGTCTGGGAAGATTTGTTCGCCTAACTTCTCCCCGAAAAGCCACGGTCTACAACATCGAGGACGGCCACGGGTTTCCAGTGCAGTGGACTGAAAGTGCTCAGCACGGAACAAAAAACCCAGCTGCTGTGTTTTCTCGACAGAACGTGGAGGTTTGGGACACAGGAGGGCAGACACAAAAGTGAAAGTGGCGGCACACACCCTGAGTCCCAGCAGAGGCAGGCGGAGCTCGGAGTTCAAGGCCAGCCTGGTCTACAGTTAGTTCCAGGACAGCCTGGTCTACAGTTAGTTCCAGGACAGCCTGGTCTACAGTTAGTTCCAGGACAGCCAGGGCAGCACAGAGAAACCCTGTCTTTGGGTGGGGGTGCCGTGGGAGGTGTGAAACCTGTCAGTCACAGCAGCCTTCTAGGTCTGTCAATAAAATGAAAGTAGGAGAAGTCTGAGTGGCCAATAGGGCACATACATACAAATGTGTGTGTGTGTGTGTGTGTGTGTGTGTGTGTGTATCTAGAGCTCTCTCTTTCTCTCTCTCTCTCACACACACACACACACACACACACACACACACACACCCCAATAATATCAATATACTGTTTGAAAGTTCAGGGTCATATGTGGCCATCCTGAACCCCACCTGGTGGTTATAAGATCACCCTAACCTGAGTGCCATGCCCCTTACAGGCCCCCCTAGAGGCCAAGGTGCCCCCCAAGGCTCCAGCCAGCTGGCTGCATATGAACAAGATGTGCCCCGCTGGAGTGGCTACTTTATTTTAAGTGACTCTCTTTTTCCAGGCTGAGTCACTCCTGCATGGCTATAAAAGGCAGCCGAGCAGTGACTAAATGCACTTGGGTCCCAGCCACAGTTAAGTATTACCACCCTCTACTCCTTCCTTCTTAATTGCCTAACACAGGGTCTTACTTTACCCCAGGCTGGCCTTAAACTCACAGCAAGCCTCCTATCTCGGCCACCATAGTGCAGGGATTATAGAAAGAAGCCACGGTCCGGGTTTCATCTTTCTTCTGACTTCACTTCCTGTTCTAATTCCTCACCTCCACAAAAGGTTGAAAGGCAAAGATGCGGGGCCATTGCTTCACCCCTAACATTGAAAAGTCTTCCTCCCAACAGACAAAGAGCAGAGGTCTTTCCCCACATCCTGCCTGCTGAAGCACAGAAATCATCAACAACTCTAGTCTCCTTCTACCATGGTGCAAGAGTTCCTTCCACATCCTAGAAGAGACCTGTCCTAAACCTAGCATTTTGAAACTGTTGCCCGAGAATGCAAACATCTACGCCTGCAATCCTAGAACTCAGGAGGTGGAAACTGAAAATCAGGAGTAAAGTCTTGACTACATACTGAGTTCAAGACCAACTGGGCTACCTAAGACCCTGTAAAAGACTGAAAGGCAGGCTAGAGATATGGCTTGGTTGATTGAGTACTTGCCTGCCATGTGCTCTCATCCCCAGAGCGCATAAACCAACCAGGTGCATGTAATCCTAGCACTTAGAGAGAGATGGAGACAGGAGGTCCAGAAGTTCATAACCAGCCTTGGCTACAAAGTAAGTTAGAAGCTAGCTTGGGCTACATGAGAACTTGGGGTGGGAGGGAGGGGAGTGGAGAGGGGGGTGGGAATGAATAACTATGAATCAGAGAAGAACCCAGGCCTGGCGTGGCAAGGGTAAGTTAAGATTCTGATCCCTGGGAAATGAAAGCCAATTAACAACTGCTATGTTATATTAGGCACAGAGAACATTCCCTGTCACAAATTGGGCATGCCAAATCGGACACCAGAGCGCCTGCCCTGGTGGGGGCAGTAAAGACGGATGAGGGACCCTTGGGGTCGGCCTGGGGCTTACTCTTCTCAAGACAGAGCCAGGGAAGGCTGTATGTAAACAACACCATGAAGCTATGTGCACAGTGGACTCGGCACCCTTAGGAAGCATGCTCCAGTGAACAAGAAATACGAAGATAAAAGTGCACCGGGGAGCTGGAGATAGCTGACGGCTACAGCACTTGCCACACACGCATGAGGACCTGAGTTGGATCCCTAGAGCCCACATAAAGCTGGACATGGGCTCCCACATCGGCGATCCCAGTGGTCCTGTGGTGAAATGAGAGGCAGAGAAACAAAATTCCTGGAAGCCTACAGGACAGCTACCCTCTTGTAGACAGCATGAAACAAAAGACCAGTCTCCAACAAGGTGGAAGGTGAGGACCACCAACACTGAGGTTGTCTACACTCATGCCATGAGGTCATGGGAAGTGTACACCTATACTCACACACGAATGAACGAACCAATGAAAACACACACACACACACACACACACACACACACACACACACACACACACTTTTTTCCCTTCTTTTTTTTTTTTTATTAAGATAGAAAAAAAACACATTGGGGTGAGAAAAGACAATCGAAGAGCGGCCTGAAGGGCAGCCCAGCGTTCAGTACAAAGCTGTTTGGTCCAGCCACACACCAAGACAGTTTTAGGATGGCAGCACTACCCCTCAGGAATATGGCTCTCCTTTTTCTTAGCTGTCCCATTGAAAATGGCTGACAGTGCAAAGCTGAGCAAAATAACCAGAGCACCCAGGCTCCTTCTAGAAGCACACCAGGCACTGAAGACACTAGTCTAGTCTTTGAAATCACATTCACCTATCAAAGACCTGAAGCCAGGCCTGAGTCACAAGACAGTCAGTGGCATGGCTTCTCTTAGAATGTGTGAGGCTGTGGTTCCATCCAAAGCCTAGGGAAAACCAAAAACAAACAGACAAACACACAAATAAGCCAACCAACAAAAGTGTGTGTGTGTGTGTGTGTGTGTGTGTGTGTGTGAGAGAGAGAGAGAGAGAGAGAGAGAGAGAGAGAGAGAGAGAGAGAGAGAGAGAGGGAGAGAGAGAGAGAGTGAATAAGAAAGTCATGGCTCTAACGAGGCTCCTAAAAGCAGAAGTGTTTATCTACACGGAAGGTTACTGAGCCATCTGTGGCTCATACAGAGAATACTGTCACATGGATCTGTGTATGGTGTAAGGAAAGACTTCAGCTGAAGATGCCAGCTATGGGATCCCAGCACTCAGCTTGCCACATGGCCATGGTCTAGTGCCTGGTGGAAGAGATAAGAAACTCTGAAGAACAGGGATAGGATTTCCTCCCCAAGACCCACTGTCTGGCACATGGAAGGCATTCCATAAATATCTACAAAATGATTAACTGTCAGTACAAACCACCTCGGGGAATATTTTAAACTGATAACTATTAAATTAGGTTTCTTTTCTTTCTTTTTTTAAGTCTCCTAAGCTAGCTTTATGAAGCACAGATCTGTTGCACTTAAAGCATTCTATGGTGTTCTAAGCTAATAACGGTTTGTTTATTTTATTTTATATTAGATGGGACTGAGCCCACGGCCTTGTGCATATTAGGCAAGCATTTTATTCCTGAGTAATGTCCCCAGGCAAGCACTCTACTGCTGAACCACATGCTCCCTGCCCTATTTCTACTTACTAGTTTAAGATAGGGTCTCACTAAGTTCCTTGTACTGGCCCCCACACTGTCAGATTGATCCATGTGCCATCACAGACCCCCATCTTTCCCCTCTCTGCACCCCAGAGGATATTAACTGAACCCCATCCCCACTCCCATCTAAACTCCGGCATTACAATCCTTTAAAGATGTCTAATAGAAGATGCACGTTTAAGTTAGTTGTGGACAGACTCAGGAAGCTGAGGCAGGAATATTGTAGGCTCTGAGAGACAGTCTAGGCTATACAGGGAGACCCTGTCTCAAAAAATAAAAGTAAACAAAGCAACTAGAAAGATCAAGGTGTGGGGATGCATCTCAGCTGGCAGAATACTCGCCTAGCATGAATGAAGTTCCTGGATTCTACCCCCAGCATCACCTAAACTTCGGATGGTGCACACCTGTAATCCCTACACTTGAAAAGCAGAGGAAGGTAGACTGCAAAAAAGACAGCATAAGTCTGGTAGACCGCACAAAAGGAGAAAGCAGGCTGAGCACCGGCACTAACCTCTGCCTCCTGACTGCAGGTACAATGGACCCAAGCTAGGCGGTGGTGGCCACGCCTTTAATCCCAGCACTCGGGAGGCAGAGGCAGGCGGATCTCTGTGAGTTCAAGGCCAGCCTGGGCTACCAAGTGAGTTTCAGGAAAGGCGCAAAGCTACACAGAGAAACCCTGTCTCGAAAAACCAAAAAAAACAAAAAACAAAAAAAAACCCAAAAACCAATGGACCCAACCCCCCAAGCTCCTGCGGTCAAGCCTTCCCCACCACAGTAGACTGCCCCCTCCAACGATAAGTCTAAGTAAACCCTTCTTTCCTTAAGTTGGTTTTCTCAGGTATTTTGTCATGGAAATGAAAAAGTCACTAATATGACTCCTAACACATTCATAAAAGAGAAGTCCGGACTCTAGGAGAAGTCATGCCCACTGTCCCTTTACAATCTGTGTCAAGAAACAGAGAGGTACATCGAAGTCCACAGCAGAGGAAGTGAGGTTTACCAGAAGTACGGGTGCTGAGCCATCTTTGAACACACTGCTGCCTGGATCATGGAAAGCAGCATGAGACTCACTGTCCCACACGGTCCTGCAAGGACTTCAGGTAACACCATCCTGACATACCAGAGGTTAGAAGAGCAGGTGGGTCTGACACTGCCCATGTGTCCAGCCTAGGCAATGTCTACACTGGGTATCAACAACTTGCCCATGCCACGTCCCCATGGCTTGGGTGCGGCATACTCTCTGCCAGGGTGGGGTTGGAGGCATCTGAACAAAGAAGCAGGCATCTTGCCACGCAATCTTTCTGGAGAACTAAGAAATGTCTCAATAAGTGTTCTAAATGTGCCCAGGGGTCATGAGACCCCTTCTGAAGACTGTGACACAGTCCCAGCTCACCTCTGGAGTGTTCTTCTTGAATTCTCGGCTCTGCTCAATGAGCCGTTTTCTGGACTGTTCACTCTCATCTTGCCTGTTTGCCAATACTGTTGCGGTGGCATCAAGTTCTCTCTGTGGGGAGATCAAGAAAGGAAAACAAGATTATAATTCGCAGTTTCTACCAAGAGGGATCATGTGTGTGTTGGTGCTGAACAACAAGGAGAAGCTCCCGGGAACCAGTTCATGGGCAGGAAGTGAGGCTCGAGGACAATGTTAAGGACCATAAGCATAATATAGTCACCCACCATCAGTCCCACAGACACTAGCTCGAGAGAACCCAATTTGCTCAGCATGCTGTGCGGGACACCATGGCATTGCATAAAGGATTCCTTCCTATGATAACAGACATAGAAAGTTTCCCTGCTAAACCACAGTTGGGTCAATGCCCCCACATCTTTCCAGCCAATCTCCTGAGTTCTGGTCCCCCTGCCGAACACTATTTCCCACAAACAGATTCTACATGACTGGCCTTCTACAGTGTGGACTGAAACTTCAGGGAACAACAGCTGGATTACTTCCACTCAACAAATATTTCTGGAAAACTTACTCTAGGCCAGGCATCCCAACTGGAATTATTAACCTATTAGATTGCAAGGGAAAACCTTTAAAAGCAAATTCCAAGAAAAATGATCCCTATGTCCTGTAAGCTTTCCAGAGGCACTGATCACCAAGCACCCCACATGTCCTGGAGTCTGAGGCCCCCAGAGGAGGTTCCCAGAACACGGGCTAGGTCTGAGGGCTCTGCTCTGAACAGCAATCAGTCCCCACCGTGTCGGAGAGCTGGGCCCCAGCCCTGAAGACTATGGGAGACTCTGCCATGAGGAGCTGCCACAGCAGATGGGCCCAGGGTGGAGCTCCAGGCTCACAGCAGGTACACAGGCCATGTGGCTGCCCACCGAATGGCCTGCTGTCTCATATGCTAAGTCAAGTAGATTCAGCTACTGAACACACGCAGCAGAACCTTCTGTGTGGCATTCAGTAACTGTTACAAGTGGCTCCTCATCCACAGCAGGTCCCACCACCCTGTTTCTGAGAGAACTAAAAAGGCCAGGAAGGCCCACACACCTCCTGAGGCAATTCATGATTTTTTTGAGACAGGGTCTCATGTACCCCAGGCTGACCTCAGATTCATTATAAGGCTGAGGATGACCTTGAATTCCTGATCCTACTGCCTCTGCCTTCCTCCCAATTGTTGGGGTTCCAGGCATGAATTATGCAGTGCTAGGGACAGAACCCAGGACTTCATGCATACTGGGCGAGCACCCTACCAACTGAGCCATATCCCTAACCTCCCCGAAACTAAGTCTTTAAAGGCACCTCCCCAGGGCTAGAGGCACCCGCCTCAGAACATGGAGGAGTGCACGAAAGGGAACTGGTGGGCAATAGAGGGGTCCATCCCTCAAAAACATTTCCAGCTACCACCTGAGTGAGGCTGGGATGGGAGGTGAAAGTCAACCTGCCTTGTAGAACTTCCCAGAGGGATGTGAAGTAGGGGTAGGTACCCCTGCTGAGGATGACCTTTCATTTCTGACCCCCGCCTCCTCCTCTTTAGTGCTGGAGTCAAGGCATGTGCAGCCACACTGTGCGGTGCTGAGAAGAGACCCAGGGCTCCTGCACAGTAGGCTCTCTAGGACTGGACGGCATCCTCAGCCCCTGCTTCCTTTTTAGTGGAAACAACCCAGTAGGCCAGAAAGCCATCCTTGGTGACACTTCCCTGGTACCATGATGGTGTGGCTCGTGGCCAGACAAGATGACAGAGAGCTGGAACAACCAACCAGCATGCTGTCAACTTAGAGATCTGAAGACAGTTTAAATGTGGAGAGGGAACTGGAAGGTGGGAGAGGCCCCCATGCCACACTCTTCCCTTTAGTAGTTCTGGCATTCACACAAATCCCGGGTGAGCAAATCCAAGGAATACTGTGGGCTAGCATTCAAGAACAGATGTCAAAGCTACTGCAGAAAAGAGGGAAACACTGGGCGTTTTGATAGACCACATTTGAAAGTCATCCCAGAGAAGAGGAGGCAGGGGAAAAAGAGCAACCGCCACCAACGTGGGGAAGTGGGATGGAGAGAGGCAAGCAAGCAGCCACAGATAACGCAGAAGGCTTGCAAAAATATAAACAATCTGGCAAGAAGGAGGAGGACTGAGACGGCTATATTTAAGCAGCAGAAGAAGTTATAACGGGAGACTTGGAGAAGGGCGGAAAAAAGCCAATATTGAAATATGACAGGAACGGGAGAAGTTGTGTTTCCTTCCAGACACACACACACACACACACACACACACACACACACACACACACAAAACTTGGAGAAACAGAAAACCAGTGCTGGCTGTCTTTCTCAACAGGGATCCTACTGTCTGTTGTAAAGAAGCCTGGATCTCCAGCTAGAGGACAAGTGGCATCTTCTGGCTTCTTCAAGTCAGTGGGGTGTTGGATGCTAAAGGAACCTGTGGGGTTCCAGCCTTCCCAGTTAGTGAGTACATTTGGGAGGATAAAGTTAGAGCATGAGGTTGCTGGGCATGGCAGTGTATTCTTGTAATTCCAGCACTCAGGAGATGGAGGCAGGAAGATCACAAGTTCAAGGTCATCTTCGGCTTCATATCAAGTTTGAAACTAGTCTGGTCTTCACAAGACTGTGGGTCAAAAAAAAAACTAAACTAAACTAAACAAAGGGCCAGTGATATGTCTCATTGTAGAGTTCTTACCTAACATGAACGAGGCTCTGGGTTCAAACCGCAATACAAAAATAAACAAGGTTAGAAAGAAAGCTTAGTTGCTTACTGACTTGTACGCACAGGACCCTGAGTTAGAGCTCAACATCCAGACAAAAAACTACATGTAAGGGCACTGTCAGAAAGGAAGGGGGCGGGGATGTCCCTGGGGGCTTACTGGCCATCCAGCCTACAAAGCAACTCCCACTGTAATGAGGAACCCTGTCTCAAAAAAGAACAAGATGGATGGCACCTGAGGGGTGACAGCAGAGGCTGTCTTCTGACATCCACAGGCATGTGTACAGAGAGGGTGAGGGTGAGGCAGGGTGAGGCACCTACACACACACCACGACACAAAGAAAATAAAGGGCGTGGGTCAGACCCTCTGATTCTGAGGTCTCCCCCCAGACAGACAGCCTGAGTGGCACAGGTGGCCTGGTGACAGGAACCCACCCCCGACATCACCTTGCAGAGCCAGCCCACCTGGGACTGACCACTTGCCGCCAGCAGTCAGGGACTCTCTGGGGTTCCACCTCACTCCTTTTCCCAACCTTGCAGACATTTGTGAACTGCCATGAGGAGCCGTGTGGGAAACCACATTTGGAGACCACGGGTCCCCAAATTTAACACTGTGCTGCCTCCTGCCACCACAGAGACAGATTGACACGGTGAGTAGGAGACTGAGCCTTCCACCAACCAACATGTGCAGCTTCCACTGATCCAGACAGGGCTGCTCACATTTTTAAGGCTCTAAGTCAAGTTACTTACAAAAAAAAAGCAAAGCATCGTCAAATCTTGGTGGGGACGAGGAGGGGTCCTGTCTGTGTTCACACATGGAGGCCAGAGACTGACGGCAGGGATTTTCCTCAATCACTCTCACCTCATTCTTTGAGGCAGGGTCCCCCACTGAACCTGAAGTTCCCAGTGAGCTTCAGCGAGACTAGAGAACTAATGAGCTCCAGGAATCCATCCTTTCATGTCCACTCCCCAGGGCTGGGATTGCAGACACACACTGTCACAGCCAGCTTCTAACATGGGTGCTGGAGCTCTAAACGCAGGTCCTCATACTGAGCATCCGAAACTCCATTGGCTGGGCCATGTCCCCAGCCACCACCACCCCCATCCTTCTGAAGGGGCAGATCTGCATTCTCAAGCTCCAGCGACAACACAGAGGGACTAGACGGCTATAAAATGCAAGGCCAATACTGCTTCATTATCTCAAAGTGTCAAATACAATGACGCACTAATAAGAGAATCTAATGTGTTGAGAGGAAGGGGAGATGAGGGACTGAAATACAGAATCATCAGCCCATGAGTCACAGGTCACATGGAAACAGGAGCACAGAGTCCCCACATCTGAAAGTTGTTAAGATTCAAAAAAGGGGAAAGCTGGAACCAACGGAGCTGCCTGTGAACAGCGTTATTTGGCATGACCACCAATGAATGATTCTGTGGTGGTTTTTAAAACCAGAAAACCAACCAATCAACACATTTTACATGGACCCAAAAATGCTACGTGGGACAGTATGGTCAACAAGGTCTACTTAGTCAAAATCAGCCAATCATCAAACCGACCTTACCCTGTAAAAAGACCATCTCTCCATGTGCTAGCCAGACTCTGGCGATTTGCAGAAGGAAGCAGAAGAAACCTGAACTGTGTAAGCTCTCAGGAGGGACTAGTGAGGAACAGACTTACTCTGAGGGGTGTACTCTTTGGCTGTTTCTTGGGAAAATGGAAGGTATTAATTTTTAAAATCCTACCATCCAGGTTCAGTAGCACAGGCCTTTAGTTTCAGCTACTGGGCAGGCTGAGGCAAGAGGATCATTTCAATTCAGGAGCGAGCTCAAGGCCAGCTTCAGCAGAACTCATCTCTGGGGGTGTGGCCTATCATTGGAACACTCCCCGTCTTCTGCCAAACAGCTGCAGCTCATGCAATGTCCCCACTGGCCAGTGGGGACAGGGAGAGGAGAAGAGGAGGAGGCAGCCATGGCAGCTACACCATTCACAGAACACACCCAGCCCAGCCAGCCGCCCTGCGAGGGCAAGACAGGGGAAGCCTCAGTCTCAGGTTGACAAGGCTGGCAGTATACACATGAACTCAGAACCTGACACAGCCAACAAGGTGGAAAGCACTGGGAATGTCCCTGAGAAGAGCAACACGGGCACCTCATACAGAAACTGTTTTCTGTTTTAAAGGGGTGCCTCCCTCCCCGGATGACAAGGTCCAGGGTGAAACTCTGGCTTTTGAACCACATGGCCCCTGAGCAGTATGACTTCTATGGCACCTCTTGGTGCTCTGTGGTCAAGCTATGCATGCCAAGCCAGGCAGGGAAACTAGCGAGTGCTCTCTTCATCCCCCAAGGCTATTCCACTGGCCAGAAAGTCCCTGCCCTTCCTCAGGAGTGCTTCCAAAGACACGGCCAACACTCAGGATCATCAGGGAGAGCAGATGGCTGTTGGCATGCCCCTTGTGTGTGAGCTCACACACACACATACATACATACATACATACATACATACACACATACATGTCCCCCCTCTGGGGGACAGAAGTGTGGCTATTTGTCTCAGTGACTCTGAACTCTGGGATATTTTATCTCTGTTTTTTGACAGGTCCTCAAAGGGTTCCTAACAATTCCAAGTTTCTCTGTGTGGGGATTCCAGCCTCCTGGCCAGGTGAAGATGCATTTAAAAGTAGACAAACCAAAGACTACCATGTAATGCTTGGCCTATCTCAAAGCACCTGGAGCTGGGCATGGTAGTGCATGCCTATCATTTTAGCACCTTGAAGGCTTAGGCAGGAGGATTGAAGGTTGGAGCCAGCCTAGGCTAAATAAGGACCCTATCTCAAGAAAAAAGAAAAAGAAAAAGAAAGAAATGAAAACTACACAGGAGAGGATGTTTAAAATAAGTCTTAATGGCTGCTGAGATGGTTCAGCAAGTGAAGGCATTTGCAGTCAAGGCTGATAGTCTGAGTTTGGTCTTTAAGATCCACATAGTGGAAAGAACCAACTCTTGCAAATTACATTCTGATCTCCACACACATGCCATGGCACATGCAAACACACACACACACACACACACACACACACACACACACACACACAGAGTGAAAATGTAATAGAAAAACTTTAAATGAGCCTTGAGATCACCAATGATGACTTTGCTCACCCTAGGAGCATGCTTTTTATTTCTTTCTTTTTTTTTTTTCTGTAATAGGAATGTGTCTGCAGGGCCCCCCACTTTTGCTGAGGCTCATTCTTCCCAAGCCCCCAGGAGCAGGCCTTTGTATACTGCTGACCAGGCAGTCCACTGGGTGGGTCTCCTTAAATCTGCAAAGGAGTCTCCGACCACTGCATCCTCTTGGCAAATCAGAATCACCTCCCTGAATTGATACATCAGCAATGCAAGCAAAGTGTTCTTTTCGCATTATCACTACCTTTTTTTGTTTGTTTGTTTAAGTCGTGTGTGTGTGTGTGTGTGTGTGTGTGTGTGTGTGTGTGAGTCAGAGAACAATTTTCGGGAGTTGGTTCTCTCCTTCTACCATGTGTGTCCTATGGACTGAATTCAGGTCATTAGTCTTGGTTGCAAGCACCTTTACCCACTGAGTACCTTGCTGACTCAAACTCTACCTTTAATCTGAGAACTGATTGCAGATAATGTCCCCTTAGAGACTGCCTGTCTGACCCATCAGAACAGCTACAACCCACAGAGGAGTTGTCAACGACATTGATGCAAGTAAAAACTGAGCTGCTGTATGTACAGAAGCAGGCCTCCATGACTACTACACTGTTCTCCCATACTTAAGCTCCCACATTTGTTTGGACCAACAGGAGGTGCTCCAGTTACAAAGGAGTGAAGACTCAGGACTCAGCCACCATCAAATTCCTGTAACCTCTCCTAGACCCCACTCAAAAATATTTGCCTGGGGATAGAGGTGTGGCTCAGCACTAGAGTGTTTCCCCAGTAAGGGGCCAAGGACATAGTCAGCAGTACATGGCCTGTCTAGAATCCCCCAGTCAGGGCCTGAGAGCTCTGGCCTAGAATTCCCCAGGGAGGGACTGGGAGCATGGCTCAGCAGGAGAACCCTGGCCTAGAATCCACCAGTGAGGAGCTAGGGGTGAGGCTGAGCAGTAGACTGCTTGTCCAGCAGTGTGAAGCCCTGGGTTCCATCCCCAGCATTGCAAAAGGAATGGATGAATGGATGAATGAGAAGTCCTTCAGTAAGTGACCTGGGGAAACCCTAGACAGGAACTTGGACTCCTCCCTCCCTCCCACAGCCTGTGGTAGTTGTGGTCTGCTGGTGTCCCCTCTCTGGAGATTAATTAAGATAATGCATCTCAGGTTCAGGGCGCAGTAACCGTTACATCAAGGTTAATTTCTCTTTACTAGCGAAGCCACACACTTGGCCTCAGCCCTAGATTCACTCTGCCATCAGCATCTTGGACCAGGTGGGAGCTCTGGAGACTGGCAGACAAACCAGAAGCCGGGCAAGCTGAGGGAACCGCTGTGGAGGAGAGAAAAAGAGACGGGCAGGAAAGATGACAAGACCGGAGGCAATATGCTGGTGAGAAAGGTGGGAAAAGTCAGGGAAGAGAGCAAATCTTTCTGAAGGGAAGGCACTTGGGTTTCTGTGAAGGGCCTCCATCTTCACTGGTGCTGGGCATGGGTGGGCTAAGTGTTCATTCTCTCGGAGCTTACCCAGAACTGTGCTCTGTGTGACAAAACACAGACAACTCCAGGGCCAGCAGTGGACAAAAAAGTAGCATCTGGAGAGCAGCAGCCAGCCAGGCTTCCATGTAGAGGGGTCAAAGGGGCCGGGAGGGGCAGGCAAGGGACAGACAGCAGCAGGTGTGTGTATCTATTCAATGAGAAGTATAAAAATGACTCTCTAAATATGTACACCCACAGGAATCAAGCTATCCACTGCAAATACACACACACACACACACACACACACACACACACACACACACCTGCTTACAGAGGTGTAGGATTTCTATAGAAAGCTTTATAGGTGTAAAACCTCTTGCACTAGAGAAAGATATGGGGTGACACTTCTGAGGATTAGGGAGCCCCTCCAGGGCCATGCTGTTACACACTTGGGTTGTATATGCATGCGTATGTATGTGCATGCATGTGGAGGTCTAATGCCAACTCTGGGTACTGTTCCCCAGGTACTGCCCCCCCACCCCACCCCCGCCTGCACGCCTTTTTCAGCACGACTTCTCAGTGGCCTGGAATTCACCAATTAGGCAAGACCAGCTGGCCAATGAACCCTGGGATCCTCCTCTACCTCCCCAAAATAACAAGTATGTTTCACCACAACCAGTTTTTTTGACATGGGCTCTGATGATCAGGCTTTCTCCCTAGCCCTATACCTATACATTTTTACTAACATTTTAAAAGCAAACATTTATTTAATAACAAGTACACTTTGCCCCCGTACTAAGGCCTGGGCTTGGAAGCACTGACAAGGACCTGGGGATGCCTAGCTCACAGCATGGTATTGATCCCCAGTATAGGAGACCACGGGGATTCTTCATGGAGCATTGACCGATGGTGGCCTCCATTTAGATCCCCCATGTAAACATTAATTTTTCCACCTACTTTGTATGACTTTAATTCAATAAACAGGTACGACCTATTTCCAAACGCTTTTCTGGGGCAGGGACTTTTCATTTTTGGGTTCCTCATCCCAGACTTTGGCTACAGTCATAGCTCTAGTCTCCTATTCTGTGATGTCAGACAGAGGGTCAGAGTGGGCAACCCTGTGTGGAAGCCACAGGACTACAGAATCAGGCTGACTGCCAACGGACCTAAGGGCATCTGGCCCTTAAAGACAGGGTAGTTGGAAAGGGAGACCCACACCAGAACAGCTTGGCCAATATCCACCTGTCCTAGGAAACCTACAGGCTACAGGAACTGAACTGGCAATCAACATGGAGCCATGGTGGAAAAGGGACAAATGGAGCTGAAAGGCGAGCTGCCTAAGGGGACGCCGAAGCAAAACCAACCAACCAAACAAACACACACAAGAAACTTCCTCATATGGTCTGACAGCACCCAGCAGCGGGTCTACACTGTGTTCACCTCATGTCAGGGGCACACCATGCTCCTCAGCAAACCACAGTAAGAAAGGATGCTGTGGGCTGCTGAGATGGCTCAGTGGCTGACAGGCTTGCTGTCAAGCCTGAGGACCTGATCTTTATCCCCAGGCCTTCCAGTAGAGAACTAACTCCACAAAGTTGTCCTTGGATCTCCACATGGATGCCGTGGAACACAGACAGATATACACAGTGCACTAACACAATAAACAAATGTAGAAAATGGAACTCTTTAACTTCATGAAGGATAATTTGTGGACTCCGAGTGCCTTGTAAGAAGGCATTCAACTTGAGCTCCAGAACCAGTCTGAATGCAAACACCTTGCACTTGCTGGTGGCCTTCAGCAAGCCACCTCACCTACAGGATGGGCATAGTGCCCCGAAGCTCCTCCCAGAGAAGGGAGGAAAGGTCTAGTGAGACGTTCATAGTACAAGAGGTGTTCGGTGTGGCTGTCACACCTGTTCCCTAGTGCCCCACAGATATTTGCAGAGCGGCAACAAACCCCAAACTTAGTAAGAGTGGTACTGCATGCTTGAGTCTGTGGAGAGAGTTTAGGTGGTAAAGTGTTAGCTTGCATGTGACCATTAGTGCTAATTGTCAATTTGACAGAAATCTCAAATTGCCTAGGAGATGGGCCTCTTAGTATGCCTGTGTGGGACATCTTGATTGCATTAGCTGTGTTGGAGAGGCCAGCACTACTCCCTGGCTGGGATCCTGGACTGTACAGACAGGGAAAGAACTGAGCAGCACATGCATTCATCAATCTCTGGTTCTCGCTATGGATGTGATGAGACCAGCTGCTTCCGGTTCCTGTTGTCTTGACTTCCCAGTAATAATGGACTGTGCCTGGAACTGTGAGCTAAAATAACGCCTCCCTTTAAGTTGTTTTAAAAGGGTATTTTATCACAGCAACAGAAAAAGAAACTAAGACACCATGCAAGCATGAGTCCCTGACTTTGCCCCCCAGAACCCATGTTTTCTAAACCGCTGCTCATGGTAGCATGTGCTTGTAGTTCCACTCTCTGGGAAGGCAGAGATGGGAGAATGCCCGGGGCTAGCCAGCCTAGCCTACTCTGTGAATAGGCCATACAAGCCTTTCTGTGAATCCCTCAAGACTGGGAAATTTCAAGAGACCCAAGCTTTGGAAGGTTTTAGTTTTGCTTTTCCCCCCATCACAACCACCACCACCACCACAGTGCAAAAATAAAAAGTGCAGCCGCATCTGCTAAGCCTTGCACCACATACAATACCTGCTAGACTCTCAGACGGTGAGACGTGAGAGACAGCAGCATCTCAGGGTGAATAATGAAACAGACAGAACAGCAGACAGCAGACGTTCTAAGCATCAGTGTCAGGCCGGGAGGAGACGGCAGCCCTTCAATCTGCACAGAAGGGGCCCTGCTTTACAGGTCAACTGGACAGTATGAATTGCCCGGTACAGGGCAGTTTCTGAAATGTCCATTTCAAACACTGTGTTCTCTGGGTACAAATGCAGCAGCCTGACTTCTGTCTTCAGAGACTTTGGGCTCCAAATAGGGGTCATCTTCCAGCTGCCCACAGGGCCTTCCTGCCCCTCACCAGCCCTCCGCCATACCACCTAAGGTTGAATCCTGATGTCTGATAATCTCTGTCTGGAGATCAGTTACTTTCTCCCTAGACTGTCATGTACCTGGGCTAAAGAGGAAATGTCCCCCCACCCCACCCCTGGCTGGGTCTGGTGTACTTTGCCTCCTGTGTCCCCCAGGCCACAGCACCCACCGTCCCCCAGCAGGGCCCAGCCTAGGAAACATGTGTTGTGGACACTGGCACTCCCGTGGGCCTTGAGATGAACCTGGGAGAGAATCACCCTCAAGAGCTTCATTACTCTGGTCTCTGATAAGGAAACAGATCCCATACACATTCAACCAGTTACTGTCTGGGACATGCTTCCTCCAACTTCCTCCAACAACTGTTGGGGAGATGCTTCCTCCAAGCTCCCTCTGCTTGGACCATTCAGAGTTGTTTTGATACTCAGAATACATTCTGAGTCAGATTCGATACATTATTCACTTAGTCACTGATAGGACATGCTGCCCACATGTCACACAGATCACACAGTGCACTTCAGTGTCCTTGAAAAGATCAATGGAGGGCTAAGGATGGAGCTCAGTTGGTAGAGTGCCTGCCTACCATATATGAAGCTCCAAGTAGGATCTCCAGTCCTGCATAAACTGGGCATGGTGGTATACAGCTGTAATCTCAGTACTCAGGAGACTGAAACAGGAGGAAAGCGGTTTGATGCCAGGCTGGGCTATGGAGGGAGAGATTGTTGTGTTGTTTTTTGTTTGCTCGTTGTTTTGTTTTCTTTTAAATAAGAGGGCCAGGGGGATAGCTGATCTAGTATGGATGTCACCCGAGGTACCTGAGAACCTGCACTCAATCCCCAGGATCCACATGATGAAAGGAGAGAACCAACTCCGTATAAACGAGCTCACTCAGCCTGCCTGGTGCTCCAGCCAAAGCAAAGACCGTAGACTCAAACTCCTGCAGGATCACAGGGTCTTTAGAAGGCCGACCCGACAACATATTAACTGGACTCAAGGAACAAAACTGAGGGAGACAGGCAACTGAAGTATCTAACTGCAGCTCCCAGCAGGTGCACAGACAGAAATCAAATCAAGAATGGTGGTATATAACAATAATCCCAGCAGACACTGGTGCCCATTTTGTGGGCAGGAAACTGAGGACCAGATGAGAGTGAAGCTTTGTCTAGATCCCATCAGGAGGGAACGGACTGGAGATGTTTGTTGCCCAGTTTGTGTGGGAAACCCACCCTGTCTCTTCCCCATGCTCAGACCCAACTCACTTCCCCTTTTCCGGGAAACAAGAACGGGTAAGCAGGTCATCTTTGAGAAAATGAGGCAGGCAGAGGGGAGCCCTTGTGTTTTAATCTCAAAATAATCACACCACTGCCAAGAGGACTAACCCTGATCTCATCTAGGCTGGCAGAAATGTTTTCCTCCTAAAGTATTTGTTTCAGAAATAAGCCTTTAATTTGAACACTTTGGGAGCCAACATTTCTGTCTGTTGAAAATATTTATCTCCATTGTTTGGCAGGAATCAATTTGTTAGGGCATCAGCCACTCTGGCAAAGGTTCCCTGCTACTTCCCTGGGAAAACGCTGGGGCTAAGCTGCCTTGCAGCTAGTGCTGGCGCTCGCTCTCTCTCTCTCTCTCTCTCTCTCTCTCTCTCTCTCTCTCTCTCTCTCTCTCTCTCTCTCTCTCTCTCCCTCTGCCCTGCCACAAACATCTGTCAACACAGACCCAGACTGTGAATCGAAAAATATAAAATAAAATAAAAAGGAGCCACCGGAGGCATGCATGCTAGGATAGATAGGTTTTGGAGGTCTTTGGAACAAGCTTGGTGAGCGATTGGCTGCTGATCACTTTCAGGCTCTGAACAGGCTGTATCCCTTCTTCTTCAAGCAGCAGAACACTTAGGAATCTGTTTTCTCACATAGCCCCCCATCTTAAAATAAAAATTGTAGACGTCTATGTGTGTGAGTCCCCGAGTGTGCTTGTACTGCAGTAGTGTGAGTACTGGCCTTCACTGTAGTTCCTGAGGAGCTGTCCACCTTGTTTTCTGAGACAGGGTCTCTCAGTGGTCTGGAGCTCCTCTAGTAGGATAGGCTGCCGGCCAGGGAGCCCCAAGCACCTGCCTGTTCCTCTCTAGTCCTAAGATTACAAGTACATAGCACCATGCCCAGCTTCTTTAAAAAACAAAACAAAATATGGATGATGGATATTGAACTTGGGTCTTTCTGCTTTTTTCTCTCCCCAGCCCATACAGCCTCATTTCTTGGGAAGCTAGACAGGACCCACACAAGGCATTAGTAAAGTACAGAAAGCACCAGGCGTCTTGGGCTCAAGGCAGCCCCCACTCCATCCTGGAGCTGGCTCCTCCTCTGGATGAGAACTAAGGCATTTCCCTAAGACCGTTAAGCTTCAGTTTTCTCTCCTGTAAAAACACACAACCGACTGGACCTCCCAGAGTGGCTAGAAAACTATATGACCCCCAAAGAAGCCAAACCTTGCATGATGGTATACATTTGTCATCCTAGCACTTGGAAAGCTGAAGCAGGGAGATCAAAGCAAGACCAAGGCCAGCCTGGACTAGGGTACCAAGTGCCAAGCCATTCAGGTCTACACAGAGAAAAGATCTTGTCTCAAAAAACAGATCAATATGATGACTGTAATCCCAGGAGACTAAAGCAAGAGGGTCATCAGTTCTAGACCAGGCCCGACATAGGAATTTCCAGGACAGCCAGGGCTATACAGCAAGACCCTGTCTCACAGAACAAAAGGCAGGCCGGAGAATTGAGATTCCAAAGCCAGCCGGACACAATGGCAGACACCAGAGGGGGATGGAGTTGAGGAACTAAGTAACTTGCTGCACGCCCACAAGGCCCTGGGCTTGCTCTCCAGCACTGCAGAAAAGCCCAAGGAGAAGAAGTTGCAAGAGTCAAAAGGCTGCAGGGGAGTGCGGTGCTTGAGATGGGCTGTGAGAGTGAAAGGCGTCGCAGTTACAGGCGAAGTGCTAATAACTTCATTTTGAAACTGTTGGATAGACGTGTGTGTGTGTGTGTGTGTGTGTGTGTGTGTGTGTGTGTGTGTGTGTGTTTAAATCACAGCTGTGCCTTGCACCACAAGCCTACCTGTAGCTGTGTTCTCTTCTCACATTTTAATTAGCAAATAAAAACTCTGAAAGGCTCTCACGATGTCTCTGCCTGGAGTTATAAGTCTAAGTAAAAAGACGACAAGCGACTCCCCGGAAAAGCCAGACTTGAGACGACATCTATCAACCCCCAGCCTGTGTTCATGGGGAACTCAGAGTCAGCCAAGACATGCCACCTCGGAACCATTTGAACCATCTCTGGCTTTATTTTTGTGGTTAATTTTCAAGATTTTCAGGGCCATGTTTAGCAAGCAACCTTATTCTGCCCTTGGGTGGGAGCTACTGTCAGCCAGGTGGCCCCCAAGAGTAGCTCACACAGAGCTGGGTCACAAGCGATTCCTGCCAACAGTATGCTGGCTGCTTGTCGTGCAGTCTGGGTGTTGGGAACAATAGGTTAGGTTACATGCTAGGCCCTGGTGCCTACAGCAGAGAAGTAGCCTTAAGAGGCCATTTTAATCCTCAGCTGTTACACCCCAGCGTCTCCACAAGTTGGAGGGCCTACCTATATGCACACAAAGCTGGCTAATGAGCCGCTGCAACTGTCTGAACTTGCCCAAAGGATGGAGACGGCAATTAATGAGACAACTCCTACACACTCTTGCTGCCACACAGCGGGGGTTCCGATACTGACTCAGTCATAGCCAGTGCTATTCCCATTGGAGGTGACCCCACATCCTAGTTGCCTCTTCTGGACCCCCATTACCAAACACAGCTCCTTGAGGCAGGAAATTATATTCACTGCAATTTGCTCCTTGGATTAGGGATGTGACTCAGTTGTTAAGTGTTTGCATGAAACCCTGAGTGCATTCCTAGGACTTCATAAACCAGGTGTGGTGGTGCATACCTGAAATCACCACACTGGGAAATTGGAGACAGGGGGATCAGGAGTTAAGACATCCTAAGCTACATGGTCAGTGAGTTGGAGGCCGGCCTGTGCTACACGAGACCCTGCCTTGAAATGAAACACAAAAAGACTTTCAGCAGAAGCTAACTGCTAGGTTTGTCCCTAGCAGACCCCACTCCTAAGAGGTCCGTCTGCTAACAGGTTTCTCCCTAAGATTCCTGTACACCTGAATGACACTTACAGCATGTGGTTGCCAACAGCAATATCTTGGTCTGTTCCGTGGGAAGGTCTGAACTGGAGGTGTCTAATGGGATTGTGAAGGGCCCACCTGACCCTACAAACAGCAAAAGGCTGTGCTGCTTCCAGAGGCAGCTCCATCAAGACTACAAAGACGTATGGATGTGAAGGGGGACTGCACGAGTTCAGAGGATCACCTTGGAGGGACAGCCTGTGGCCCTGACATTTGGGCTCTCCTCTCTTTCCACCTAGCTCATGAGCTGCCTTATTTATATGCTGGACTCCCTGAAGGGAACCAAGGGCCCTCAGGGCACTCACAATGCCTACAAGGCTTGGACATCTCTTAGGAAGACAGATACTGAGATGAGCTGAGAGTGGGGTGGAGAAAGTGCTTCCTGCGAAGATCAGAGAAGACAGGAAAGCAGCAAAGGAAGCAAAGTGGCTAGCTGCAGCCCCAAGAACGGGAAGGAGGGAAGATTCCAGAAGGCAGGGGTGATAAAAATAGCTGCTCTGTCAGTTTACTGACTCATCTTTTACGTCCCTTGTGGTTTTGAATCCCCGTGACAACTAACGCAATGCTGTTCGCCTGCTCTACCACTGCGCATGCCGACGTTCACAGGTACGGCCAGCGGGCCAGAAGTACAGCAAGACCTCACAAAAGCGCAGAGAGGCCACCGCTCCACATATCCTGACCCCCTTGGGCTGTCAGTGGGCCCCAGGTTGCAGGGTCCTACCATTTTAAAGTCCTGAGGCTGTATCTGTCCTGTGACATGGGAAGGTCTGTCTCTGTGTCCCCTCCTCTTCCTTCCCACCAGGGGGACCACCAGGCCAGGTCTGCTTTTCATTTGTTTTTTTCAAATGTAGAAAACTCTCCAATTTATTCACAAAATATGATTAGAATTATTTATCAGGATCCATCCATAGATAGCCACCTTACCAGGTTTGCTTTTAAACGAGAAGGTGCTGGGGTCTCTGGTGCCATCCTTGCTAAGGATGAGAACTGAGAAAGGCAGGAGGTAGACAAGACACCTCTATGATCCCAAAGCTTGGGAGGCAGACACCAGACTGTGAATTTGTGATCAGCGATAGAGTGGAGTACACCTGTAATCCCAGCAGTTTAGAGGTGGAGGCATACAGGCCAGGAGTTCAAGCCAGCTTCAGGTACACTGAGTTCAAGGCCAGCCTGGGCTATATGAGACCATGTTTCAAAGACAAACAAGACTGGTTTAAAAAATAAAGTAAAACAACCAACAGCAACAAGAAAGCCCCAGGAATACAGCCTAGAGGGAGAAGCTGCAGCTCAGGAAGGATGTGGGCAGCCCGAGGACAAAGCGGGGGCCCGGGATCCATACTTGACACTGTGTGCAGGCCCCTGGATGTCTACCCTTCTATTACCCCACCTTATCACTCATCCATTTGTTTTTAAGTTGTTTACTTTGTGTGCATGCGGATGTCTGTGGGCATGTATGGGACATGCACAAAAAGTCAGAAAACTACTTACAAGAGTTTGGTTTTTGCTTTTCTACCCTGTGGGCCCAGGTATTGAACTCAGGTCCTCCAGCCTGCGGTAAAGGAAGCACCTTTACTGCTGAACCGTCTGGTAAGCCCTTCCACCTTGTTTTTTGAGCTAGGTCTCTCACTGAACCTAGAGCTAGCTCATGGACTGGCTAGGCTGGCTACCTGGATCCACCTCCCCTGGTTCTGTAGTCCCATGCCCAGCATTTTACACGGGGGCTGGGGATCCAAACACTCAGGTTTTCCTGCTCACATTGCAAGCACCTGAATTATCTCGCAGCCTTCCATCTTAATCTTGATGAGTGGGCAGCAGCCACGAAGTACAATTCACAGTGACATCAGGCCCCAGGAAGGGGAAGAACCAAACACAGTCTCTAGCAGAATCTTGAACCAGCTTCAGGGAATAAAGTTAATAGGGAAGTGGCCCCCAGACGAACAAATTAGGATACAGTGAGATGGAACTCAGCCTGGCACTGAACAGTGGTGGGAACTCCCCATCCCTGCGGCTGCCAGCTTTTGTTCTGGTCTCTTCCTTGCCTTAAATGTTCCTGGGGTTCCCAGAGCCAGTCAGCAGCTGACCTGTCAAATCTGACTTCTGGAATAAAAATGAAAAGGCCAAGTGGCAGCCGTAACATGGAATTTCCTTGTTTTTATTAGTTTAAGGCTCTTAAAGAGTAACTTTTACATTGGGGAAAACTTCTCAAATATGTACTACTTGAAACTCAGCTCTGGTTACCTCTCACATGTTTCCAATCACTCCCCTTGCCAAGTCCACTAGTTATCAAAACACATTTGTGGTTTAGAGCGAGGGAGGTGCTCCCCCGCTAGGAGTGCATCTGCTTTCTCCACCCCCCACCCCGGGACCTCATCCCCTGTATCCCTGACCCCTAGGGGCTACCAGAGAGGCCTGAACCAGGGAACAGGGTGAGCTATTGTTCCTCCCAGGTGGGACTGATAGAGTAGGGAGGGCTGTGTGATTCACTTCAGCAGAGCTGCCACAGCCACACTTAGGTAAGGATTTGAGGCTTCCTAAAAATAAATAAATAAATAAAAACTATTGATAGGGCCAGGCATGGTAGAAAATACATGTAATCACAGCACTTGAGAAGTGGAAGCAGAAAGATCACAAGTTCAAGGCCAGCCTGAGCAATTTAGTGTGATCTTAATGACAGAGGAAGGGTCAGAGATACAGTTCAGTGGCAGAGTACCTGCCTAGCGTGCGGGAGCACCTGGGCCCACAACTTAAGGGCTAGGGTGATGACTTAGCTGGTATAGCACCTGCCCTTCCAAGTATGAGGACCTGAGTTCAGATCCACAGAACCATGTAAAATGTCAGGCAATCCAACAGCACACCCCCAATGCTAAGAGAAGGGAGGCACAGACAGGCGGACCCTTGAAAGCTCCGGGCCCACCCGGTGAAGATCCAGGACAATGAGGCGCTCACTCTGTCTCCAACAAAAGCTGGAAGAAACCTGAGGCTCAACACCTACGGCTGTCCTCTGACCTCCACGTGTGTGCATGTATTTGCACACACACACACACACACACACACACACACACACACGTGTAACACTTCTACCCTCAGAGGAAGGTATAGAACGGAGGTGAGAGGCACTGGCTGAAAGAAGGCCGCCTCTGAGACATGACTGTACTGTTACTGGCGCTCAGGGCAATGAACTATGAGCGGTAAAAGGTATGGAGTACGCTGAGTGTCCTCGGGTGAGAAACAGGGTCTGTTAAGTTTCCGGTTCATACCAGAATTCGTATTTTCCCTATCAAGACAAAAATAGTACACAGATCCTCTAAAACAAATAAGAAAACTTCAAATTGAGTTTTTAAGGATAGACAGGCTCCAAATTTCCCAGAAGGAGAAAAAAATTTATTTTTAATCAAGCTGATTTTTTCATTTGAAACCTGTTAATTCCATGACTGAGAATTCATCAAGTTTCAGACTAGAATTAATTTTAGCAACTGTTTTATACCAAAAATACTAGTAGCTGTGGCTGTGTGGTTGGCCTTGCTTCACACCCTGTCACAGTGACATCTGAGTGTGCTGTCCCTCCAGACAGAGACAGAGCTGACAAAGACAGTTCTGAAGAGGCTTCCGGGTCCCAAGAAACGGAGCTGTCAGAAATGAAAGCCACAGCAACAATCTGTTCCCGGGCCTTCCTGCGTCCCCTCCCCTCTTAGGACAAGACTGTCATCCTCCAGCATCACTGGCCCTCCATGATGCCGGGGGTGGATCTTCTGCGTGTGGAACTGTTCTCCTGGGTCTGGTGCTTCCTTCTTCCCACACCTGCTGCTCCTCCCTTGCTTCCCGCACCCCAGACTCCACCCACAAGGATAACTCCACCTACTGCCTGGAAACTGACAGTTTGTGACTTGGACTCAATGGTTAGTCTGGTGATAAGAAGAGAACTCAACCCCAAATCATCAGTCTGTCCCCTTACGGTCTGTCATGTCAGCTTCCGGCCTCCACATCTATGTGCCCACACATCCATGTAACCCACACTCACACATGCACATACACACAAACACATACATCTACCACTCCCCCACCCCATCCCCACACACACATACAAAATGACTAGCACTGAAGAAAGCTACTGGGATCTGAGGGAACAGCAAAAGTTTAAACATTTTGTGTTTGATTCTGCATTGCTCAGGCACTCCGTTCATTAAAACCTGGGCTGTAATTCATGTCTACAGATTTGAATGAAATTCTCATCACGCCTTGCCTAACTTTGAGGAATTACAATACTGCTATAATTGTGAGGTAATTTAAAAAAAATCCCACGCACACAACTGCACATCAGCCACATCCTAGCTGGTGGCCCAGCAGCCCCTGATCACTTTTGGGGTGCAGTCATTGCTGTGGCCCTACAACAGCATGGGCTCTGGAGCAGAGATTTTGCCATTCATTTACAAAGTCTCCAAGCCTCCTGATCTTAACTTGAATATATATTTCGCACAGTACCAAAACTTTTAAATATCTACAAGAAGATTTCATTTTTATAGGCAATAAACATTAAATCTAAAGGACTGGAACATAAAAAGTGCTTTAATACCATATAAATCACCTTTCCTGAGACAGACTAAATCTCCGAAGGTTTTAAGGACTGCTATATAAATTTTTATGGCAAATTATCTACACAGAAATTATCTGCATGGGATGCACTTTCCCTTCCCCTGCTCATCTGCATATTGCTGACAATCTTTGCCATCATGGTGGCCAATCCAATCCGAGAGAGTCAGGAGGCAGAGAACGCCAGAGCCGATTCTGAATGCATACTTTCTGCCCATCGCTGATACAAGCTGGGTCCACATGTCCCCCTACAAATTCTTGGCCCAGGAGTGGCTAGTGGCTCAGAGGATGAAAAGGACAGTCACCTTGGCCAGGGGATGTAGCACAGTTGACAGAGTGTTTCCCCAGTGTGCAGAGCCCTGGCTTCCATCTCCAGCACAGCATAAATGGGGCCTGGTGGCACAGGCAGGGGGAGCAGGAAAACAAAAAAGCTCAAGGTCATCTTCTAGTACATAAGGAGTTCAAAACCAGCTTGGGCTACATGGGATCCCGTCTCAAACAAAACACAAAAAGGAAGGAAGGGAGGAAGATGGGGAGGAGAGAGGGAGAGAGAGTTCTGCAAGGTGGGTGACAGACCAGACCCCAAACTTACTTCTCACTGAGCCTCTTGGCCCACTGGCCATTCAGCCTAACTGTGAAGCCCAGGGACTAGTGTTTCCAGAACTTTCCATCTGTACAGCTCTAGAAGTGGTACTTCCAGAGCTTT
>NW_026737337.1:0-43830 GCF_949786415.1 Peromyscus eremicus | reverse complement strand
CATATCTAATTCAACTCTGCTTAGGAAACAAACAAGAACAGTAGCTCCTCTTCAGTCCAATACACTGTATTTGCGGGGAACAGACACGAGTGCTATTTGCACTGTGTATGGCATTGGAGCACAATAGTGACTTGTCTTACCAGAAAATAACTCTTCCTCATTGGACAAAAAACTGCATGTGACTCAACTCCATTTAGGACTGGGAAACAAACGCTAGCTCGACTTCCAAAAAACACACTCTGCTTTTGAGAAAAGAGCACTCTTCTACTCTACTGTGTTTCCTATGTGTTCCGAACAATGAGCTTGTTCAGAACAAAAAAACTGTGCTTCCTACACACACGGCCATATCTAGTTCAAGTCTGCTTAGGAACCTGACAAGAACAGTAGATCCTCTTCAGTCCAATAAACTGTACTTGCTGGGAACAGACGCCAGTGCTATTTGTCCTGTGTATGTCAACGGCAGCGCAATAGTGACTCTTCTTACCATAAAACAACTCTTGCTCATAGGACCAGAAACTGCAAGTGTTTCAACTCCATTTAGGACTGGGAAACAAAAGCTAGCTTACCTTACAAGAAACACACTCTGCTTTTGAGAAAAGAGCACTCTTCTACTCTACTGTGTTTCCTATGGTGTCCGAACAGTGAGCTTACTTAGAACAAAAGAACTATGCTTCCTACACACACGTGCCATATCTAGTTCAACTCTGCTTAGGAAACTGACAAGAACAGTAGCTCCTCTTCAGTCCAATACACTTTACATGCGGGGAACAGACGCGAGTGCTATTTGCACTGTGTATGGCAATTGGAGCACAATAGTGACTCGTCTTACCAGAAAACAACTCTTGCTCCTAAGACCAAAAACTGCATGTGACTCAACTCCATTTAGGACTGGGAAACAAACGCTAGCTCGACTTCCAAGAAACACACTCTGCTTTTGAGTAAAGAGCACTCTTCTAGTCTACTGTGCTTCCTATAGTGCCAGAACAGTGAGCTTGCTCAGAAAAAAAGAACTGTGCATCCTACACACACGGGCCATACCTAGTTCAACTCTTCTTAGGAAACTGAGAAGAACAGTAGCTCCTCTTCAGTCCAATACACTGTACTTGCTGGGAACAGACGCGAGGGCTATTTGCACTGTGTATGGCAATGGGAGCACAATAGTGACTTTCTTTACCAGAAAACAACTCTTGCTCGTAGGACCAGAAACTGCATGTGATTCCACTCCATTTAGGACTGGGAAACAAACGGTAGCTCGCCTTACAAGAAACACACTCTGCTTTAGAGAAAAGAGCACTCTTCTACTCTACTGTGTTTCCTATGGGGTTCAAACAGTGAGCTTGCTCAGAACAAAAGAACTGTGCTTCCTACACACACACACCATATCTAGTTCAACTCTGCTTAGTAAACTGACAAGAACAGTAGCTCCTATTCAGTCTAATACACTGTACTTGCTGGGAAAAGACGCGAGTGCTACTTGCCTTGTGTAGGGCAATGGGAGCACAATAGTGACTTTCCTTACCATAAAACAACTCTTGCTCATAGTACCAGAAACTGCATGTGATTCAACTCCATTTATGTCTGGGAAACTAATGCTGGCTCGCCTTACATGAAACACTCTCTGTTTTTGAGAAAAGAGCACTCTTCTACTCTACTGTGTTTCCTATGGGGTCCGAACAGTGAGCTTGCTCAGAAGAAAAGAACTGTGCTTCCTACACACACGTGCCATATCTAGTTCAACTCTGCTTAGGAAACTGACAAGAACAGTAGCTCCTCTTCAGTCCAATACACTTTACTTGCGGGGAACAGACGCGAGTGCTATTTGCACTGTGTATGGCAATTGGAGCACAATAGTGACTCGTCTTACCAGAAAACAACTCTTGCTCCTAAGACCAAAAACTGCATGTGACTCAACTCCATTTAGGACTGGGAAACAAACGCTAGCTCGACTTCCAAGAAACACACTCTGCTTTTGAGAAAAGAGCACTCTTCTAGTCTACTGTGCTTCCTATAGTGCCAGAACAGTGAGCTTGCTCAGAAAAATAGAACTGTGCATCCTACGCACACGGGCCATACCTAGTTCAACTCTTCTTAGGAAACTGAGAAGAACAGTAGCTCCTCTTCAGTCCAATACACTGTACTTGCTGGGAACAGACGGGAGGGCTATTTGCACTGTGCATGGCAATGGGAGTGCAATAGTGACTTTATTTACCAGAAAACAACTCTTGCTCGTAGGACCAGAAACTGCATGTGATTCCACTCCATTTAGGACTGGGAAACAAACGGTAGCTCGCCTTACAAGAAACACACTCTGCTTTAGAAAAAAGAGCACTCTTCTGCTCTACTGTGTTTCCTATTGAGTCCAAACAGTGAGCTTGCAAAGAACAAAAGAACTGTGCTTCCTACAAACACGGATCATATCTAGTTCAACTCTGCTTAGGAAACTGACAAGAACAGTAGCACCTATCCAGTCCAATACACTGTACTTGCTGGGAACAGACGCGGGTGCTATTTGCACTGTGTATGGCAATGGGAGCACAATAGTGACTTTCCTTACCAGAAAAGAACTCTTGTTCGTAGGACCTGAAACTGCATGTGATTCAACTCCATTTAGGACTAGGAAACAAACACTAGCTCGCCTTACAAGAAACACACTCTGATTTAGAGAAAAGAGCACTCTTCTACTCTACTGTGTTTCCTATAGGGCCAGAACAGTGAGCTTGCTCAGAACATCAGAACTGTGCTTCCTACACACGGGCCATATCTACTTCAACTCTGCTTAGGAAACTGACAAGAAAAGTAGCTCCTCTTCAGTCCGATACGCTGTACTTGCCTGGGAACAGAGGCGAGTGCTATTTGCACTGTGTATGGCAATGGGAGCGCAATAGTGACTTTCCTTACCAGAAAACAACTCTTGCTCATAGGACCAGAAACTGCATGTGATTCAACTCCATTTAGGACTGGGAAACAAATGCTAGCTCGCCTTACATTAAACACACTCTGCTTTTGAGAAAAGAGCACTCTTCTACTCTACTGTGTTTCCTATGTGTTCCGAACAGTGAGCTTGCTCAGAACAAAAAAACTGTGCTTCCTACACACACGGCCATATTTAGTTCAAGTCTGCTTAGGAACCTGACAAGAACAGTAGATACTCTTCAGTCCAATACACTGTACTTGCTGGGAACAGACTCCAGTGCTATTTGTCCTGTGTAAGGCAAAGGCAGCGCAATAGTGACTCTTCTTACCAGAAAACAACTCTTGCTCGTAATACCAGAAACTGCATGTGATTCAACTCCATTTAGGACTGGGAAACAAATGCTAGCTCGCCTTCCAAGAAACACACTCTGCTTTTGAGAAAAGAGCACTCTTCTACTCTACTGTGTTTCCTATAAGGCCAGAACAGTGAGCTTGCTCAGAAAAAAAGAACTGTGCTTCCTACACACACGGGCCATATCTAGTTCAACTCTGCTTAGGAAACTGAGAAGAACAGTAGCTCCTCTTCAGTCCAATACACTGTACTTGCTGGGAACAGACGCGAGGGCTATTTGCACTGTGTATGGCAATGGGAGCACAATAGTGACTTTCTTTACCAGAAAACAACTCTTGCTCGTAGGACCAGAAACTGCATGTGATTCCACTCCATTTAGGACTGGGAAACAAACGGTAGCTCGCCTTACAAGAAACACACTCTGCTTTAGAGAAAAGAGCACTCTTCTACTCTACTGTGTTTCCTATGGGGTTCAAACAGTGAGCTTGCTCAGAACAAAAGAACTGTGCTTCCTACACACACACACCATATCTAGTTCAACTCTGCTTAGTAAACTGACAAGAACAGTAGCTCCTATTCAGTCTAATACACTGTACTTGCTGGGAAAAGACGCGAGTGCTACTTGCCTTGTGTAGGGCAATTAGAGCACAATAGTGACTCGTCTTACCAGAAAACAACTCTTGCTGGTAGGACAAAAAACTGCATGTGACTCAACTCCCTATAGGACTGGGAAACAAACGCTAGCTCGCCTTACAAGAAACACACTCTGCTTTTGAGAAAAGAGCACTCTTCTACTCTACTGTGTTTCCTATGGAGTCCGAACACTGAACTTGCTCAGAACAAAAGAACTGTGCTTCCTACACACACGGCCATATCTAGTTCAAGTCTGCTTAGGAACCTGACAAGAACAGTAGATCCTCTTCAGTCCAATACACTGTACTTGCGGGGAAGAGACGCCAGTGCTATTTGCACTGTGTATGGCAATTAGAGCACAATAGTGACTCGTCTTACCAGAAAACAACTCTTGCTCGTAGGACAAAAAACTGCATGTGACTCAACTCCCTATAGGACTGGGAAACAAACGCTAGCTCGCCTTACAAGAAACACACTCTGCTTTTGAGAAAAGAGCACTCTTCTACTCTACTGTGTTTCCTATGGAGTCCGAACACTGAACTTGCTCAGAACAAAAGAACTGTGCTTCCTACACACACGGCCATATCTAGTTCAAGTCTGCTTAGGAACCTGACAAGAACAGTAGATCCTCTTCAGTCCAATACACTGTACTTGCTGGGAACAGACGCCAGTGCTATTTGTCCTATGTATGGCAGTGGCAGCGCAAAAGTGACTCTTCTTACCATAAAACAACTCTTGCTCGTAGGACTAGAAACTGCATGTGATTAAACTCCATTTAGGACTGGGAAACAAACGCTAGCTCGCCTTACAAGAAACACACTCTGCTTTTGAGAAAAGAGCACTCTTCTACTCTACTGTGTTTCCTATAGGGCCAGAACAGTGAGCTTGCTCAGAAAAAAAGAACTGTGCTTTCTACACACACGGGCCATATGTAGTTCAACTCTGCTTAGGAAACTGAGAAGAACAGTAGCTCCTCTTCTTTCCAATACACTGTACTTGCTGGGAACAAATGGGAGGGCTATTTGCACTGTGTATGGCAATGGGAGCACAATAGTGACTTTCCTTACCAGAAAACAACTCTTACTCGTAGGAACACAAACTGTATGTGATTCCACTCCATTTAGGAATGGGAAACAAATGATAGCTCGCCTTAAAAGAAACACACTCTGCTTTTGAGAAAAAAGCACTCTTCTATTCTACTGTGTTTCCTATGGGGTCCGAACAGTGAGCTTGCTCAGAACAAAAAAACTGTGCTTCCTACACACACGGCCATATCTAGTTCAAGTCTGCTTAGGAACCTGACAAGTACAATAGATCGTCTTCAGCCCAATATACTGTACTTGCTGCGAACAGACGCCAGTGCTATTTGTCCTGTGTATGGCAATGGCAGCGCAATAGTGACTCTTTTTACCAGAAAACAACTCTTGCTCGTAGTACCAGAACCTGCATGGGATTCAACTCCATTTAGGACTGCGAAACAAACGCTAGCTTGCCTTACAAGTAACACACTCTGCTTTAGAGAAAAGAGCACTCTTCTACTCTACTGTGTTTCCTATAGGGCCAGAACAGTGAGCTTGTTCAGAAAAAAAACTGTGCTTCCTACACACACGGGCCATATCTAGTTCAACTCTGCTTAGGAAACTGACAAGAACAGTAGCTCCTCTTCAGTCCGATACACTGTACTTGCTGGGAACAGACGCCAGTGCTATTTGCACTGTGGATGGCAATGGGAGCACAATAGTGACTTTCTTTACCAGAAAACAACTCTTGCTCGTAGGACCAGAAACTGCATATGATTCAACTCCATTTAGGACTGAGAAACAAATGCTAGCTTGCCTTCCATGAAACACACTCTGCTTTTGAGAAAAGAGCACTCTTCTACTCTACTGTGTTTCCTATGGGGTCCGAACAGTGAGCTTGCTCAGAACAAAAGAACTGTGCTTCCTACACACACGGGCCATATCTAGTTCAACTCTGCTTAGGAAACTGACAAGAACAGTAGCTCCTATTCAGTCCAATACAATGTACTTGCGGGGAACAGAAGCGAGTGCTATTTGCACTGTGTATGGCAATTGGAGCCCAATATTGACTTGTCTTACCAGAAAACAACTCTTGCTCGTAGGACAAAAAACTGCATGTGACTCAACTCCATTTAGGATTGTGAAACAAACGCTAGCTCGACTTTTAAGAAACATACTCTGCTTTTGAGAAAAGAGCACTCTTCTACTCTACTGTGTTTCCTATGTGTTCCGAAAAGTGGGCTTGCTCAGAACAAAAAAACTGTGCTTCCTACACACACGGCCATATCTAGTTCAAGTCTACTTAGGAACCTGACAAGAACAGTAGATCCTCTTCAGTCCAATACACTGTACTTGCTGGGAACAGACGCCAGTGCTATTTGTCCTGTTTATGGCAATGGCAGCGCAATAGTGACTCTTCTTACAAGAAAACAACTCTTGCTCATGGACCAGATACTGCATGTGATTCAACTCCATTTAGGACTGGGAAACAAATGCTAGCTCGCCTTACATGAAAAAAACACTCTGCTTTTGAGAAAAGAGCACTCTTCTACTCTACTGTGTTTCCTATATGTTCCGAACAGTGAGCTTGCTGAGAACAAAAAAACTGTGCTTCCTACACACACGGCCATATCTAGTTCAAGTCTGCTTAGGAACCTGACAAGAACAGAAGCTCCTCTTCAGTCCAATACACTGTACTTGCTGGGAACAGACTCCAGTGCTATTTGTCCTGTGTATGGCAATGGCAGTGCAATAGTGACTCTTTCTACCAGAAAACAACTCTTGCTCGTAGTACCCGAAACTGCATGTGATTCAACTCCATTTAGGCCTGGGAAACAAACTCTAGCTCGCTTTACAAGAAACACACTCTGCTTTTGAGAAAAGAGCACTCTTCTACTCTACTGTGTTTCCTATAGGGCCAGAAGAGTGAGCTTGCTCAGAAAAAAAGAACTGTGCTTCCTACACACACGGGCCATATCTAGTTCAACTCTGCTTAGGAAACTGAGAAGAACAGTAGCTCCTCTTCAGTCCAATACTCTGTACTTGCTGGGAACAGACGCGAGTGCTATTTGCACTGTGTATGACAATGGGAGCGCAATAGTGACTTTCCTTAACAGAAAACAACTCTTGCTCGTAGGACCAGATACTGCATGTGATTCAACTCCATTTAGGACTGGGAAACAATCGGTAGCTCGCCTTACAAGAAACACACTCTGCTTTAGAGAAAAGAGCACTCTTCTACTCTACTGTGTTTCCTTTGGGGTCCAAACAGTGAGCTTGCTCAGAACAAAAGAACTGTGCTTCCTACACACACGGACCATATCTAGTTCAACTCTGCTTAGTAAACTGACAAGAAGAGTAGCTCCTATTCAGTCCAATACACTGTACTTGCTGGGAAAAGACGCGAGTGCTATTTGCCTTGTGTAGGGCAATGGGAACACAATAGTGACTTTCCTTACCATAAAACAACTCTTGCTCATAGGACCAGAAACTGCATGTGATTCAACTCCATTTAGGTCTGGGAAACAAATGCTAGCTCGCCTTACAAAAAACACACTCTGCTTTTGAGAAAAGAGCACTCTTCTACTCTACTGTGTTTCCTATGGGGTCCGAACAGTGAGCTTGCTCAGAACAAAAGAACTGTGCTTCCTACACACAAGGGCCATATCTAGTTCAACTCTGCTTAGGAAACTGACAAGAACAGTAGCTCCTTTTAAGTCCATTACACTGTACTTGCGGGGAAGAGACGCGAGTGCTATTTGCACTGTGTATGGCAATTAGAGCACAATAGTGACTCGTCTTACCAGAAAACAACTCTTGCTCGTAGGACAAAAAACTGCATGTGACTCAACTCCATATAGGACTGGGAAAAAAATGCTAGCTCGCCTTACAAGAAACACACTCTGCTTTTGAGAATAGAGCACTCTTCTACTCTGCTGTGTTTCCTATGGCGTCCGAACACTGAACTTGCTCAGAACAAAAGAACTGTGCTTCCTACACACACGGCCATATGTAGTTCAATTTAGCTTAGGAACCTGACAATAACAGTAGATCCTCTTCAGTCCAATACACTGTACTTGCTGGGAACAGACGCCAGTGCTATTTGTCCTGTGTATGGCAAGGGCAGTGCAAAAGTGACTCTTCTTAACATAAAACAACTCTTGCTCGTAGGACTAGAAACTGCATGTGATTCAACTCGGTTTAGGACTGCGAAACAAACGCTAGCTCGCCTTACAAGAAACACACTCTGCTTTAGAGAAAAGAGCACTCTTCTACTCTACTGTGTTTCCTATAGGGCCAGAACAGTGAGCTTGCTCAGAAAAAAAGAAATGTGCTTCCTACACACGGGCCATATCTAGTTCAAGTCTACTTAGGAACCTGACAAGAACAGTAGATCCTCTTCAGTCCAATACACTGTACTTGCTGGGAACAGACGCCAGTGCTATTTGTCCTGTTTATGGCAATGGCAGCGCAATAGTGACTCTTCTTACAAGAAAACAACTCTTGCTCATGGACCAGATACTGCATGTGATTCAACTCCATTTAGGACTGGGAAACAAATGCTAGCTCGCCTTACATGAAAAAAACACTCTGCTTTTGAGAAAAGAGCACTCTTCTACTCTACTGTGTTTCCTATATGTTCCGAACAGTGAGCTTGCTGAGAACAAAAAAACTGTGCTTCCTACACACACGGCCATATCTAGTTCAAGTCTGCTTAGGAACCTGACAAGAACAGAAGCTCCTCTTCAGTCCAATACACTGTACTTGCTGGGAACAGACTCCAGTGCTATTTGTCCTGTGTATGGCAATGGCAGTGCAATAGTGACTCTTTCTACCAGAAAACAACTCTTGCTCGTAGTACCCGAAACTGCATGTGATTCAACTCCATTTAGGCCTGGGAAACAAACTCTAGCTCGCTTTACAAGAAACACACTCTGCTTTTGAGAAAAGAGCACTCTTCTACTCTACTGTGTTTCCTATAGGGCCAGAAGAGTGAGCTTGCTCAGAAAAAAAGAACTGTGCTTCCTACACACACGGGCCATATCTAGTTCAACTCTGCTTAGGAAACTGAGAAGAACAGTAGCTCCTCTTCAGTCCAATACTCTGTACTTGCTGGGAACAGACGCGAGTGCTATTTGCACTGTGTATGACAATGGGAGCGCAATAGTGACTTTCCTTAACAGAAAACAACTCTTGCTCGTAGGACCAGATACTGCATGTGATTCAACTCCATTTAGGACTGGGAAACAATCGGTAGCTCGCCTTACAAGAAACACACTCTGCTTTAGAGAAAAGAGCACTCTTCTACTCTACTGTGTTTCCTTTGGGGTCCAAACAGTGAGCTTGCTCAGAACAAAAGAACTGTGCTTCCTACACACACGGACCATATCTAGTTCAACTCTGCTTAGTAAACTGACAAGAAGAGTAGCTCCTATTCAGTCCAATACACTGTACTTGCTGGGAAAAGACGCGAGTGCTATTTGCCTTGTGTAGGGCAATGGGAACACAATAGTGACTTTCCTTACCATAAAACAACTCTTGCTCATAGGACCAGAAACTGCATGTGATTCAACTCCATTTAGGTCTGGGAAACAAATGCTAGCTCGCCTTACAAAAAACACACTCTGCTTTTGAGAAAAGAGCACTCTTCTACTCTACTGTGTTTCCTATGGGGTCCGAACAGTGAGCTTGCTCAGAACAAAAGAACTGTGCTTCCTACACACAAGGGCCATATCTAGTTCAACTCTGCTTAGGAAACTGACAAGAACAGTAGCTCCTTTTAAGTCCATTACACTGTACTTGCGGGGAAGAGACGCGAGTGCTATTTGCACTGTGTATGGCAATTAGAGCACAATAGTGACTCGTCTTACCAGAAAACAACTCTTGCTCGTAGGACAAAAAACTGCATGTGACTCAACTCCATATAGGACTGGGAAAAAAATGCTAGCTCGCCTTACAAGAAACACACTCTGCTTTTGAGAATAGAGCACTCTTCTACTCTGCTGTGTTTCCTATGGCGTCCGAACACTGAACTTGCTCAGAACAAAAGAACTGTGCTTCCTACACACACGGCCATATGTAGTTCAATTTAGCTTAGGAACCTGACAATAACAGTAGATCCTCTTCAGTCCAATACACTGTACTTGCTGGGAACAGACGCCAGTGCTATTTGTCCTGTGTATGGCAAGGGCAGCGCAAAAGTGACTCTTCTTAACATAAAACAACTCTTGCTCGTAGGACTAGAAACTGCATGTGATTCAACTCGGTTTAGGACTGCGAAACAAACGCTAGCTCGCCTTACAAGAAACACACTCTGCTTTAGAGAAAAGAGCACTCTTCTACTCTACTGTGTTTCCTATAGGGCCAGAACAGTGAGCTTGCTCAGAAAAAAAGAAATGTGCTTCCTACACACGGGCCATATCTAGTTCAACTCTGCTTAGGAAACTGACAAGAACAGTAGCTCCTCTTCAGTCCGATACACTGTACTTGCTGGGAACAGACGCGAGTGCAATTTGCACTGTGTATGGCAATGGGAGCACGATAGTGACTTTCCTTACCAGAAAACAACTCTTGCTCGTAAGACCAGAAACTGCATGAGTTTCAACTCCATTTAGGACTGGGAAACAAATGCTAGCTCGCCTTATATGAAACACACTCTGCTTTAGAGAAAAGAGCACTCTTCTACTCTACTGTGTTTCCTATAGGGCCAGAACAATGAGCTTGCTCAGAACAAAAAAACTGTGCTTCCTACACACACGGCCATATCTAGTTCAAGTCTGCTTAGGAACCTGACAAGAACAGTAGATCCTCTTCAGTCCAATAAACTGTACTTGCTGGGAACAGACCCCAGTGCTATTTGTCCTGTGTATGTCAACGGCAACGCAATAGTGACTCTTCTTACCATAAAACAACTCTTGCTCATAGGACCAGAAACTGCAAGTGTTTCAACTCCATTTAGGACTGGGAAACAAAAGCTAGCTTACCTTACAAGAAACACACTCTGCTTTTGAGAAAAGAGCACTCTTCTACTCTACTGTGTTTCCTATGGTGTCCGAACAGTGAGCTTGCTTAGAACAAAAGAACTATGCTTCCTACACACACGTGCCATATCTAGTTCAACTCTGCTTAGGAAACTGACAAGAACAGTAGCTCCTCTTCAGTCCAATACACTTTACTTGCAGGGAACAGACGCGAGTGCTATTTGCACTGTGTATGGCAATTGGAGCACAATAGTGACTCGTCTTACCAGAAAACAACTCTTGCTCGTAGGACCAAAAACTGCATGTGACTCAACTCCATTTAGGACTGGGAAACAAACGCTAGCTCGACTTCCAAGAAACACACTCTGCTTTTGAGAAAAGAGCACTCTTCTAGTCTACTGTGCTTCCTATAGTGCCAGAACAGTGAGCTTGCTCAGAAAAAAAGAACTGTGCATCCTACGCACACGGGCCATACCTAGTTCAACTCTTCTTAGGAAACTGAGAAGAACAGTAGCTCCTCTTCAGTCCAATACACTGTACTTGCTGGGAACAGACGGGAGGGCTATTTGCACTGTGCATGGCAATGGGAGCGCAATAGTGACTTTATTTACCAGAAAACAACTCTTGCTCGTAGGACCAGAAACTGCATGTGATTCCACTCCATTTAGGACTGGGAAACAAACGGTAGCTCGCCTTACAAGAAACACACTCTGCTTTAGAAAAAAGAGCACTCTTCTGCTCTACTGTGTTTCCTATTGAGTCCAAACAGTGAGCTTGCAAAGAACAAAAGAACTGTGCTTCCTACAAACACGGATCATATCTAGTTCAACTCTGCTTAGGAAACTGACAAGAACAGTAGCACCTATCCAGTCCAATACACTGTACTTGCTGGGAACAGACGCGGGTGCTATTTGCACTGTGTATGGCAATGGGAGCACAATAGTGACTTTCCTTACCAGAAAAGAACTCTTGTTCGTAGGACCTGAAACTGCATGTGATTCAACTCCATTTAGGACTAGGAAACAAACACTAGCTCGCCTTACAAGAAACACACTCTGATTTAGAGAAAAGAGCACTCTTCTACTCTACTGTGTTTCCTATAGGGCCAGAACAGTGAGCTTGCTCAGAACATCAGAACTGTGCTTCCTACACACGGGCCATATCTACTTCAACTCTGCTTAGGAAACTGACAAGAAAAGTAGCTCCTCTTCAGTCCGATACGCTGTACTTGCCTGGGAACAGAGGCGAGTGCTATTTGCACTGTGTATGGCAATGGGAGCGCAATAGTGACTTTCCTTACCAGAAAACAACTCTTGCTCATAGGACCAGAAACTGCATGTGATTCAACTCCATTTAGGACTGGGAAACAAACGCTAGCTCGCCTTACAAGAAACACACTCTGCTTTTGATAAAAGAGCACTCTTCTACTCTACTGTGTTTCCTATAGGGTCCGAACAGTGAGCTTGCTCAGAACAAAAGAACTGTGTTTCCTACACACACGGCCATATCTAGTTCAAGTCTGCTTAGGAACCTGACAAGAACAGTAGATCCTCTTCAGTCCAATACACTGTACTTGCTGGGAACAGACGTCAGTGCTATTTGTCCTGTGTATGGCAATGGGAGCGCAATAGTGACTTTCCTTACCAGAAAACAACTCTTGCTCGTTGGACCAGATACTGCATGTGATTCAACTCCATTTAGGACTGGGAAACAAATGCTAGCTCGCCTTACATTAAACACACTCTGCTTTTGAGAAAAGAGCACTCTTCTACTCTACTGTGTTTCCTATGTGTTCCGAACAGTGAGCTTGCTCAGAACAAAAAAACTGTGCTTCCTACACACACGGCCATATTTAGTTCAAGTCTGCTTAGGAACCTGACAAGAACAGTAGATACTCTTCAGTCCAATACACTGTACTTGCTGGGAACAGACTCCAGTGCTATTTGTCCTGTGTATGGCAAAGGCAGCGCAATAGTGACTCTTCTTACCAGAAAACAACTCTTGCTCGTAATACCAGAAACTGCATGTGATTCAACTCCATTTAGGACTGGGAAACAAATGCTAGCTCGCCTTCCAAGAAACACACTCTGCTTTTGAGAAAAGAGCACTCTTCTACTCTACTGTGTTTCCTATAAGGCCAGAACAGTGAGCTTGCTCAGAAAAAAAGAACTGTGCTTCCTACACACACGGGCCATATCTAGTTCAACTCTGCTTAGGAAACTGAGAAGAACAGTAGCTCCTCTTCAGTCCAATACACTGTACTTGCTGGGAACAGACGCGAGGGCTATTTGCACTGTGTATGGCAATGGGAGCACAATAGTGACTTTCTTTACCAGAAAACAACTCTTGCTCGTAGGACCAGAAACTGCATGTGATTCCACTTCATTTAGGACTGGGAAACAAACGGTAGCTCGCCTTACAAGAAACACACTCTGCTTTAGAGAAAAGAGCACTCTTCTACTCTACTGTGTTTCCTATGGGGTTCAAACAGTGAGCTTGCTCAGAACAAAAGAACTGTGCTTCCTACACACACACACCATATCTAGTTCAACTCTGCTTAGTAAACTGACAAGAACAGTAGCTCCTATTCAGTCTAATACACTGTACTTGCTGGGAAAAGACGCGAGTGCTACTTGCCTTGTGTAGGGCAATTAGAGCACAATAGTGACTCGTCTTACCAGAAAACAACTCTTGCTCGTAGGACAAAAAACTGCATGTGACTCAACTCCCTATAGGACTGGGAAACAAACGCTAGCTCGCCTTACAGGAAACACACTCTGCTTTTGAGAAAAGAGCACTCTTCTACTCTACTGTGTTTCCTATGGAGTCCGAACACTGAACTTGCTCAGAACAAAAGAACTGTGCTTCCTACACACACGGCCATATCTAGTTCAAGTCTGCTTAGGAACCTGACAAGAACAGTAGATCCTCTTCAGTCCAATACACTGTACTTGCGGGGAAGAGACGCCAGTGCTATTTGCACTGTGTATGGCAATTAGAGCACAATAGTGACTCGTCTTACCAGAAAACAACTCTTGCTCGTAGGACAAAAAACTGCATGTGACTCAACTCCCTATAGGACTGGGAAACAAACGCTAGCTCGCCTTACAAGAAACACACTCTGCTTTTGAGAAAAGAGCACTCTTCTACTCTACTGTGTTTCCTATGGAGTCCGAACACTGAACTTGCTCAGAAAAAAAGAACTGTGCTTTCTACACACACGGGCCATATGTAGTTCAACTCTGCTTAGGAAACTGAGAAGAACAGTAGCTCCTCTTCTTTCCAATACACTGTACTTGCTGGGAACAAATGGGAGGGCTATTTGCACTGTGTATGGCAATGGGAGCACAATAGTGACTTTCCTTACCAGAAAACAACTCTTACTCGTAGGAACACAAACTGTATGTGATTCCACTCCATTTAGGAATGGGAAACAAATGATAGCTCGCCTTAAAAGAAACACACTCTGCTTTTGAGAAAAAAGCACTCTTCTATTCTACTGTGTTTCCTATGGGGTCCGAACAGTGAGCTTGCTCAGAACAAAAAAACTGTGCATCCTACACACACGGCCATATCTAGTTCAAGTCTGCTTAGGAACCTGACAAGTACAATAGATCGTCTTCAGCCCAATATACTGTACTTGCTGCGAACAGACGCCAGTGCTATTTGTCCTGTGTATGGCAATGGCAGCGCAATAGTGACTCTTTTTACCAGAAAACAACTCTTGCTCGTAGTACCAGAACCTGCATGGGATTCAACTCCATTTAGGACTGCGAAACAAACGCTAGCTTGCCTTACAAGTAACACACTCTGCTTTAGAGAAAAGAGCACTCTTCTACTCTACTGTGTTTCCTATAGGGCCAGAACAGTGAGCTTGTTCAGAAAAAAAACTGTGCTTCCTACACACACGGGCCATATCTAGTTCAACTCTGCTTAGGAAACTGACAAGAACAGTAGCTCCTCTTCAGTCCGATACACTGTACTTGCTGGGAACAGACGCCAGTGCTATTTGCACTGTGGATGGCAATGGGAGCACAATAGTGACTTTCTTTACCAGAAAACAACTCTTGCTCGTAGGACCAGAAACTGCATATGATTCAACTCCATTTAGGACTGAGAAACAAATGCTAGCTTGCCTTCCATGAAACACACTCTGCTTTTGAGAAAAGAGCACTCTTCTACTCTACTGTGTTTCCTATGGGGTCCGAACAGTGAGCTTGCTCAGAACAAAAGAACTGTGCTTCCTACACACACGGGCCATATCTAGTTCAACTCTGCTTAGGAAACTGACAAGAACAGTAGCTCCTATTCAGTCCAATACAATGTACTTGCGGGGAACAGAAGCGAGTGCTATTTGCACTGTGTATGGCAATTGGAGCCCAATATTGACTTGTCTTACCAGAAAACAACTCTTGCTCGTAGGACCAAAAACTGCATGTGACTCAACTCCATTTAGGATTGTGAAACAAACGCTAGCTCGACTTTTAAGAAACATACTCTGCTTTTGAGAAAAGAGCACTCTTCTACTCTACTGTGTTTCCTATGTGTTCCGAAAAGTGGGCTTGCTCAGAACAAAAAAACTGTGCTTCCTACACACACGGCCATATCTAGTTCAAGTCTACTTAGGAACCTGACAAGAACAGTAGATCCTCTTCAGTCCAATACACTGTACTTGCTGGGAACAGACGCCAGTGCTATTTGTCCTGTTTATGGCAATGGCAGCGCAATAGTGACTCTTCTTACAAGAAAACAACTCTTGCTCATGGACCAGATACTGCATGTGATTCAACTCCATTTAGGACTGGGAAACAAATGCTAGCTCGCCTTACATGAAAAAAACACTCTGCTTTTGAGAAAAGAGCACTCTTCTACTCTACTGTGTTTCCTATATGTTCCGAACAGTGAGCTTGCTGAGAACAAAAAAACTGTGCTTCCTACACACACGGCCATATCTAGTTCAAGTCTGCTTAGGAACCTGACAAGAACAGAAGCTCCTCTTCAGTCCAATACACTGTACTTGCTGGGAACAGACTCCAGTGCTATTTGTCCTGTGTATGGCAATGGCAGTGCAATAGTGACTCTTTCTACCAGAAAACAACTCTTGCTCGTAGTACCCGAAACTGCATGTGATTCAACTCCATTTAGGCCTGGGAAACAAACTCTAGCTCGCTTTACAAGAAACACACTCTGCTTTTGAGAAAAGAGCACTCTTCTACTCTACTGTGTTTCCTATAGGGCCAGAAGAGTGAGCTTGCTCAGAAAAAAAGAACTGTGCTTCCTACACACACGGGCCATATCTAGTTCAACTCTGCTTAGGAAACTGAGAAGAACAGTAGCTCCTCTTCAGTCCAATACTCTGTACTTGCTGGGAACAGACGCGAGTGCTATTTGCACTGTGTATGACAATGGGAGCGCAATAGTGACTTTCCTTAACAGAAAACAACTCTTGCTCGTAGGACCAGATACTGCATGTGATTCCACTCCATTTAGGACTGGGAAACAAACGGTAGCTCGCCTTACAAGAAACACACTCTGCTTTAGAGAAAAGAGCACTCTTCTACTCTACTGTGTTTCCTTTGGGGTCCAAACAGTGAGCTTGCTCAGAACAAAAGAACTGTGCTTCCTACACACACGGACCATATCTAGTTCAACTCTGCTTAGTAAACTGACAAGAACATTAGCTCCTATTCAGTCCAATACACTGTACTTGCTGGGAAAAGACGCGAGTGCTATTTGCCTTGTGTAGGGCAATGGGAACACAATAGTGACTTTCCTTACCATAAAACAACTCTTGCTCATAGGACCAGAAACTGCATGTGATTCAACTCCATTTAGGTCTGGGAAACAAATGCTAGCTCGCCTTACAAAAAACACACTCTGCTTTTGAGAAAAGAGCACTCTTCTACTCTACTGTGTTTCCTATGGGGTACGAACAGTGAGCTTGCTCAGAACAAAAGAACTGTGCTTCCTACACACAAGGGCCATATCTAGTTCAACTCTGCTTAGGAAACTGACAAGAACAGTAGCTCCTTTTAAGTCCATTACACTGTACTTGCAGGGAAGAGACGCGAGTGCTATTTGCACTGTGTATGGCAATTAGAGCACAATAGTGACTCGTCTTACCAGAAAACAACTCTTGCTCGTAGGACAAAAAACTGCATGTGACTCAACTCCATATAGGACTGGGAAAAAAATGCTAGCTCGCCTTACAAGAAACACACTCTGCTTTTGAGAATAGAGCACTCTTCTACTCTGCTGTGTTTCCTATGGCGTCCGAACACTGAACTTGCTCAGAACAAAAGAACTGTGCTTCCTACACACACGGCCATATGTAGTTCAATTTAGCTTAGGAACCTGACAAGAACAGTAGATCCTCTTCAGTCCAATACACTGTACTTGCTGGGAACAGACGCCAGTGCTATTTGTCCTGTGTATGGCAAGGGCAGCGCAAAAGTGACTCTTCTTAACATAAAACAACTCTTGCTCGTAGGACTAGAAACTGCATGTGATTCAACTCGGTTTAGGACTGCGAAACAAACGCTAGCTCGCCTTACAAGAAACAAACTCTGCTTTAGAGAAAAGAGCACTCTTCTACTCTACTGTGTTTCCTATAGGGCCAGAACAGTGAGCTTGCTCAGAACAAAAGAGCTGTGCTTCCTACACACGGGCCATAACTAGTTCCACTCTGCTTACGAAACTGACAAGAACAGTAGCTCCTCTTCAGTCCGATACAAAGTACTTGCTGGGAACAGACGCGAGTGCTATTTGCACTGTGTATGGCAATGGGAGCGCAATAGTGACTTTACTTACCAGAAAACAACTCTTGCTCGTAGGACCAGAAACTGTATGTGATTCAACTCCATTTAGGACTGGGAAACAAATGCTAGCTCGCCTTACATGAAACAAACTCTGCTTTTGAGAAAAGAGCACTCTTCTACTCTACTGTGCTTCCTATGGGGTCTGAACAGTTAGCTTGCTCAGAACAAAAGAACTGTGCTTCCTACACACACGGGCCATATCTAGTTCACCTCTGCTTAGGAAACTGACAAGAACAGTAGATCCTCTTCAGTCCAATACACTGTACTTGCAGGGAACAGACGCGAGTGCTATTTGCACTGTGTATGGCAATTGGAGCCCAATAGTGACTTGTATTACCAGAAAACAACTCTTGCTCGTAGGACAAAAAACTGCATGTGACTTAACTCCATTTAGGACTGGGAAACAAATGCTAGCTCGACGTCCAAGAAACACACTCTGCTTTTGAGAAAAGAGCACTCTTCTGCTCTACTGTGTTTCCTATGTGTTCTGTAAAGTGAGCTTGCTCAGAACAAAAAAACTGTGCTTCCTACATACACGGCCATATCTAGTTCAACTCCGCTTAGGAAACTGACAAGAACAGTAGCTCCTATTCAGTCTGATACACTGTACTTGCTGGGAACAGACGCGAGTGCTATTTGCACTGTATATGGCATTTGGAGCCCAACAGTGACTCTTCTTACCAGAAAACAACTCTTGCTCGTAGGACAAAAAACTGCAAGTGACTCAACTCCATTTAGGACTGGAAAACTAACGCGAGCTCGCCTTCCAAAAACACACTCTGCTTTTGAGAAAAGATCACTCTTCCACTCTACTGTGTTTCCTTTGTGTTCCGAACAGTGAGCTTACTCAGAACAAAACAACTGTGCTTCCTGCACACACGGCCATATCTAGATCAAGTCTGCTTAGGAAACTGACAAGAACAGTAGCTCCTGTTCAGTCCGATACACTGTACTTGCTGGGAACAGACGTGAGTGCTATTTGCACTGTATATGGCATTTGGAGCGCAACAGTCACTCTTCTTACCAGAAAACAACTCTTGCTTGTAGGACAAAAATCTGCATGTGACTCAACTCCATTTAGGACTGGGAAACAAACGCGAGCTTGCCTTACAAGAAACATACTCTGCTTTTAAGAAAAGTGCACTCTTCTACTCTAATGTGTTTCCTATAGGGCCAGAACAGTGAGCTTGCTCAGAACATAAGAACTGTGCTTCCTACAGACACGGCCATATCTAGTTCAAGTCTGCTTAGGAAACTGACAAGAACAGTAGCTCCTATTCAGTCTGATACACTGTACTTGCTGGGAACAGACGTGAGTGCTATTTGCACTGTGTATGGCAATGGGAGCGCAATAGTGACTTTCCTTACCAGAAAACAACTCTTGCTCGTAGGACCAGAAACTGCATGTGATTCAACTCCATTTAGGACTGGAAAACAAATGCTAGCTCGACGTCCAAGAAAAACACTCTGCTTTTGAGAAAAGAGCACTCTTCTACTCTACTGTGCTTCCTATGGGGTCTGAACAGTGAGCTTGCTCAGAACAAAAGAACTGTGCTTCCTACACACACGGGCCATATCTAGTTCAACTCTGCTTAGGAAACTGACAAGAACAGTAGATCCTCTTCAGTCCAATACACTGCACTTGCAGGGAACAGACACGAGTGCTATTTGCACTGTGTATGGCAATTGGAGCCCAATAGTGACTTGTCTTACCAGAAAACAACTCTTGCCCGTAGGACAAAAAACTGCATGTGACTCAACTCCATTTAGGACTGGGAAACAAATGCTAGCTCGACGTCCAAGAAACACACTCTGCTTTTGAGAAAAGAGCACTCTTCTATTCTACTGTGTTTCCTATGTGTTCCGAAAAGTGAGCTTGCTCAGAACAAAAAAACTGTGCTTCCTACACACACGGCCATATCTAGTTCAAGTCTCCTTAGGAACCTGACAAGAACAGTAGATCCTCTTCAGTCCAATACAGTGTACTTGCTGGGAACAGACGCCAATGGTATTTGTCCTGTGTATGGCAATGGCAGCGCAATAGTGACTCTTCTTACCAGAAAACAACTCTTGCTCGTGGACCAGAAACTGCATGTGATTCAACACCATTTAGGACTGGGAAACAAACTCTAGCTCGCTTTACAAGAAACACACTCTGCTTTTGAGAAAAGAGCACTCTACTACTCTACTGTGTTTCCTACAGGGCCAGAACATTGAGCTTGCTCAGAAAAAAAGAACTGTGCTTTCTACACACACGGGCCATTTGTAGTTCAACTCTGCTTAGGAAACTGAGAAGAACAGTAGCTCCTCTTCTTTCCAATACACTGTACTTGCTGGGAACAAATGGGAGGGCTATTTGCACTGTGTATGGCAATGGGAGCACAATAGTGACTTTCCTTACCAGAAAACAACTCTTGCTCGTAGGAACACAAACTGCATGTGATTCCACTCCATTTAGGAATGGGAAACAAACGATAGCTCGCCTTAAAAGAAACACACTCTGCTTTTGAGAAAAAAGCACTCTTCTATTCTACTGTGTTTCCTATGGGGTCCGAACAGTGAGCTTGCTCAGAACAAAAAAACTGTGCTTCCTACACACACGGCCATATCTAGTTCAAGTCTGCTTAGGAACCTGACAAGAACAATAGATCGTCTTCAGCCCAATATACTGTACTTGCTGCGAACAGACGCCAGTGCTATTTGTCCTGTGTATGGCAATGGCAGCGCAATAGTGACTCTTTTTACCAGAAAACAACTCTTGCTTGTAGTACCCGAACCTGCATGGGATTTAACTCCATTTAGGACTGCGAAACAAACGCTAGCTTGCTTACAAGTAACACACTCTGCTTTAGAGAAAAGAGCACTCTTCTGCTCTACTGTGTTTCCTATGGGGTCCAAACAGTGAGCTTGCAAAGAACAAAAGAACTGTGCTTCCTACAAACACAGCCATATCTAGTTCAAATCTGCTTAGGAAACTGACAAGAACAGTAGCACCTATCCAGTCCAATACACTGTACTTGGTGGTTACAGACGCCAGTGCTATTTGCACTGTGTATGGCAATGGGAGCGCAATGTGACTTTCCTTACCAGAAAAGAACTCTTGTTCTTAGGACCTGAAACTGCATGTGATTCAACTCCATTTAGGACTAGGAAACAAATGCTAGCTTGCCTTACTAGACACACTCTGCTTTTGAGAAAAGAGCACTCTTCTACTCTACTGTGTTTCCTATAGGGCCAGAACAGTGAACTTGCTCAGAACATAAGAACTGTGCTACCTACACACACGGGCCATATCTACTTCAACTCTGCTTAGGAAACTGACAAGAAAAGTAGCTCCTCTTCAGTCCGATACACTGTACTTGCTGGGAACAGACGCGAGTGCTATTTGCACTGTGTATGGCAATGGGAGCGCAATAGTGACTTTCCTTACCATAAAACAACTCTTGCTCGTAGGACCAGAAACTGCATGTGATTCAACTCCATTTAGGACTGGGAAACAAACGATAGCTCGCCTTACAAGAAACATTCTCTGCTTTTGAAAAAAGAGCACTCTTCTACTCTACTGTGTTTCCATATGGGCCGAACAGTGAGCTTGCTCAGAACAAAAGAACTGTGCTTCCTACACACACGGGCCATAGATAGTTCAACTCTGCTTAGGAAACTGACAAGAACAGTAGCTCCTATTCAGTCCAATACACTGTACTTGCTGGGAACAGACGCGAGTGCTATTTGCACTGTGTATGGCAATTGGAGCACAATAGTGACTCTTCTTACCAGAAAGCAAATCTTGCTCGTAGGAGCAAAAACTGCATGTGACTCAACTCCATTTAGGACTGGGAAACAAACGTGAGCTCGCCTTACAAGAAACACACTCTGCTTTTGAGAAAAGAGCACTCTTCTACTCTACTGTGTTTCCTATAGGGCCAAAACAGTGAGCTTGCTCAGAACAAAAGAACTGTGCTTCCTAAACACACGGTCATATCTAGTTCAATTCTGCTTAGGAAACTGACAAGAATAGTAGATCCTCTTCAGTCCAAAACACTGTACTTGCTGGGAACAGACGCGAGTGCTATATGCCCTGTGTATGACAATGGGAGCACAATAGTGACTCTTCTTACCAGAAAACAACTCTTCCTCCTAGGACCAGAAACTGCATGGGATTCAACTCCATTTAAGACTGGGAAACAAATGCTAGCTCGCCTTACAAGAAACACACTCTGCTTTTGAGAAGAGAGCACTCTTCTACTCTACTGTGTTTCCTATGGGGTCCAAAGAGTGAGCTTGCTCAGAACAAAAGAACTGTGCTTCCTACACACAGGGACCATATCTAGTTCAACTCTGCTTAGGAACCTGACAAGAACAGTATCTCCTCTTCAGTCCAATACACTGTACTTGCTGGGAACAGACGCGAGTTCTATTTGCAGTGTGTATGGCAATTGGAGCACAATAGTGACTCGTCTTACCAGAAATCAACTCTTGCTTGTAGGACAAAAAACTGCATGTGACTCAACTCCATTTAGGCCTGGGAAACAAACGCGAGTTCGCCTTACAAGAAACACACTCTGCTTTTGAGAAAAGAGCACTCTTCTACTCAACTGTGTTTCCATTAAGACCAAAACAGTGAGCTTGCTCAGAACAAATGAACTGTGCTTCCTACACATACGGTCATATCTAGTTCAATTCTGCTTAGGAAATTGACAAGAATAGTAGATCCTCTTCAGTGCAATACACTGTACTTGCTGGGAACAGATGCCAGTGCTATTTGTCCTGTGTATGGCAATGGCAGCGCAATAGTGACTATTCTTACCATAAAACAACTCTTGCTCGTAGGACCAGAAACTGCATGTGATTCAACTCCATTTAGGACTGGGACACAAACCCTAGCTCGCCTTACAAGAAACACACTCTGCTTTTGAGAAAAGAGCACTCTTCTACTCAACTGTGTTTCCTATAGGACCAAAACAGTGAGCTTGCTCAGAACAAAAGAACTGTGCTTCCTACACACACGGGCCATATCTAGTTCAACTCTGCTTACAAAACTGACAAGAACAGTAGATCCTCTTCAGTCCAATACACTGTACCTGCTGGGAACAGACGCGAGTGCTATTTGCACTGTGTATGGCAATTGGAGCGAAATAGTGACTCTTCTTACCAGAAAACAACTCTTGCTCGTAGGACCAAAAACTGCATGTGACTCAACTCCATTTAGGACTGGGAAACAAACGATAGCTCGTTTTACAAGAAACACACTCTGCTTTTGAGAAAAGAGCACTCTTCTACTCTACAGTGTTTCCTATTGGGCCAGTACAGTGAGCTTGCTGAGAACAAAAGAACTGTGCTTCCTACACACACGGACAATATCTAGTTCAACTCTGCTTAGGAAACTGACAAGAACAGTAGCTCCTATTCAGTCCAATACACTGTACTTGCGGGGAACAGACGCGAGTGCTATTTGCACTGTGTATGGCAATTGGAGCGCAATAGTGACTCTTCTTACCAGAAAACAAATCTTGCTCGTAGGACCAAAAACTGCATGTGACTCAACTCCATTTAGGACTGGGAAACAAACGCAAGCTCGCCTTACAAGAAACACACTCTGATTTTGAGAAAAGAGCACTCTTCTACTCAACTGTGTTTCCTATAGGACCAAAACAGTGAGCTTGCTCAGAACTAAAGAACTGTGCTTCCTACACACACGGTCATATCTAGTTCAATTCTGCTTAGGAAACTGACAAGAATAGTAGATCCTCTTCAGTCCAATACACTATACTTGCTGGGAGTGCTATTTGCACTGTGTATGGCAATGGGAGTGCAATAGTGACTTTCCGAACCCGAAAACAACTTTTGCTCGTAGGATCAGAAACTGCATGTGATTCAACTCCATTTAGGACTGGGAAACAAAGGCTAGCTCGCCTTACATGAAACACACTCTGCTTTTGAGAAAAGAGCACTCTTCTACGCTACTGAGTTTCCTATGGGGTCCGAACAGTGAGCTTGCTCAGAACAAAAAAACTGTGCTTCCTACACACACAGCCATATCTAGTTCAATTCTGCTTATAAACCTGACAAGAACAGTAGATCCTCTTCAGTCCAATACACTGTACTTGCTGGGAACAGACGCCAGTGCTATTTGTCCTGTGTATGGCAATGGCAGCGCAATAGTGACTCTTCTTACCAGAAAACAACTCCTGCTCGTAGGACCAGAAACTGCATGTGATTCAACTCTATTTATGACTGGGAAACAAACGCTAGCTGGCCTTACAAGAAACACACTCTGCTTTAGAGAAAAGAGCACTCTTCTACTCTACTGTGTTTCTTATAGGGCCAGAACAGTAAGCTTGCTCAGAACAAAAGAACTGTGCTTCCTACACATGGGCCATATCTAGTTCAACTCTGCTTAGGATACTGACCAGAACAGTAGCTCCTCTTCAGTCCGATACACTGTACTTGCTGCAAACAGACGCGAGTGCTATTTGCACTGTGTATTGCAATGGGAGCGCAATAGTGAATTTCCTTACCAGAAAACAACTCTTGCTGTTAGGACCAGAAACTGCATGTGATTCATCTCCATTTAGGACTGGGAAACAAATGCTAGCTCGCCTTACATGAAACACATTCTGCTTTTGAGAAAAGAGCACTCTTCTACTCTACTGTGTTTCCTATGGGGTCCGAACAGTGAGCTTTCTCAGAACAAAAGCACTGTGCTTCCTACACACACGGGCCATATCTAGTTCAATTCTGCTTAGGAAACTGACAGGAACAGCAGCTCCTCGTCAGTCCAATACACTGCACTTGCCTGGAACAGACACGAGTGCTATTTGCACTGTGTATGGCAATTGGAGCACAATAGTGACTTGTCTTACCAGAAAACAACTCTTGCTTGTAGGACAAAATACTGCATGTGACTCAACTCCATTTAGGACTAGGAAACAAAAGCTAGCTCGCCTTCCAAGAAACACACTCTGCTTTTGAAAAAGAGCACTCTTCTACTCTACTGTGTTTCCTATGTGTTCCGAACAGTGAGCTTGCTCAGAACAAAAAAACTGTGCCTCCTACACACACGGCCATATCTAGTTCAAGTCTGCTTAGGAAACTGACAAGAACAGTAGCACCTATTCAGTCCAATACACTGTACTTGCTGGGAACAGACGCTAGTGCTATTTGCACTGTGTATGGCAATGGGAGCGCAATAGTGACTTTCCTTACCAGAAAACAACTCTTGTTCGTAGGACCAGATACTGCATGGGATTCAACTTCACTTAGGACAAGGAAACAAACGCTAGCTCGACTTACAAGAAACACACTCTGCTTTAGAGAAAAGAGCACTCTTCTACTCTTCTGTGTTTCCTATGGGGTCCAAACAGTGAGCTTGCTTAGAACAAAAGAACTGTGCTTCCTACACACATGGACCATATCTAGTTCAATTCTGCTTAGGAAACTGACAAGAACAGTAGCTCCTATACAGTCCCATACTCTGTACTTGCTGGGAACAGACGCGAGTGCTATTTGCACTGTGTATGGCATTTGGAGCGCAATAGTGACTCTTCTTACCAGAAAACAACTCTTGCTCGTAGGACCAAAAACTGCATGAGACTCCACTCCATTTAGGTCTGGGAAACAAACGCGAGCTCACCTTACAAGAAACACACTTTGCTTTAGAGAAAAGAGCACTCGTCTACTCTACTGTGTTTCCTAGAGGGCCAGAACCGTGAGCTTGCTCAGAACAAAATACTGTGCTTCCTACACACACGGGCCATATCTAGTTCAACTCTGCTTAGGAAACTGACAAGAACAGTAGCTCCTCTTCAGTCCAATACACTGTACTTGCTGGGAACAGACGCGAGTGCTATTTGCACTGTGTATGGCAATGGGACCGCAATAGTGACTTTCCTTACCAGAAAACAAATCTTGCTCTTAGGACCAGAAACTGCATGCGATTCAACTCCATTTAGGACTGGAAACAAACGCTAGCTTGTCTTACAAGAAACACACTCTCTTTTGAGAAAAGAGTACTCTTCTACTCTACTGCGTTTCCTATGGGGTCCGAAAAGTGAGCTTGCTCAGAACAAAAGAACTGTGCTTCCTACACACACGGCCATATCTAGTTCAACACTGCTTAGGAAACTGACAAGAACAGTAGATCCTCTTCAGTCCAATACACTGTACTTGCTGGGATCAGACGCCAGTGCTATTTGTCCTGTGTATGGCAATGACAGCGCAATCATGACTATATTTACCATAAAACAACTCTTGCTCATAGGACCAGAAACTGCATGGGATTCAACTCCATTTAGGACTAATAAACGAACGCTAGCTAGCTTTACAAGAAACACACACTGCTTTTGAGAAAAGAGCACTCTTCTATTCTACTGTGTTTCCTAAGTGTTCCGAGCAGTGAGCTTGCTCAGAACAAAAAAACTGTGCTTCCTACACACACGGCCATATCTAGTTCAAGTCTGCTTAGGAACCTGACAAGAACAGTAGATCCTGTTCAGTCCAATACACTGTACTTGCTGGGAACAGACGCCAGTGCTATTTTTCCTGTGTATGGCAAAGGCAGTGCAATATTGACTCTTCTTACCAGAAAACAACTCTTGCTCGTAGGACCAGAAACTGCATGGGATTCAACTCCATTTAGGACTGGGAAACAAACGCTAGCTCTCCTTACAAGAAACACACTCTGCTTTTGAGAAAAGAGCACCCTTCTACTCTACTGTGTTTCCTATGGGGTCCAAACAGTGATCTTGCTCAGAATAAAAGAACTGAGCTTCCTACACACACCGACCATATCTAGTTCAACTCTGCTTAGGAAACTGACAAGATCAGTAGCTCCTCTTCAGTCCAATACACTATAATTGCTGGGAGTGCTATTTGCACTGTGTATGGCAATGGGAGTGCAATAGTGACTTTCCGAACCCGAAAACAACTTTTGCTCGTAGGATCAGAAACTGCATGTGATTCAACTCCATTTAGGACTGGGAAACAAATGCTAGCTCGCCTTACAAGAAACACACTCTGCTTTTGAGAAAAGAGCACTCTTCTACTCTACTGTGTTTCCTATGGGGTCCGAACAGTGAGCTTGCTCAGAACAAAAAAACTGTGCTTCCTACACACACGGCCATATCTAGTTCAATTCTGCTTATAAACATCACAAGAACAGTAGATCCTGTTCAGTCCAATACACTGTACTTGCTGGGAACAGACGCCAGTGCTATTTGTCCTGTGTATGGCAATGGCAGTGCAATATTGACTCTTCTTACCAGAAAACACCTCTTGCTCGTAGGACCAGATACTGCATGGGATTCAACTCCATTTAGGACTGGGAAACAAACGCTAGCTCTCCTTACAAGAAACACACTCTGCTTTTGAGAAAAGAGCACTCTTCTACTCTACTGTGTTTCCTATGGGGTCCAAACAGTGAGCTTGCTCAGAATAAAAGAACTGTGCTTCCTACACACACCGACCATATCTAGTTCAACTCTACTTAGGAAACTGACAAGAACAGTAGCTCCTCTTCAGTCCGAAACACTGTACTTGCTGGGAACAGACGCCAGTGCTATTTGTCCTGTGTATGGCAATGGCAGCACAATACTGACTCTTCTTACCATAAAACAACTCTTGCTCATAGGACCAGAAACTGCATGTGATTCAACTCCATTTAGTATTAGGAAACAAACACTAGCTGGCCTTACAAGAAACACACTCTGCTTTAGAGAAAAGAGCACTCTTCTACTCTAATGTGTTTATTATAAGGCCTGAACAGTGAGCTTGCTCAGAACAAAAGAACTGTGCTTCCTACACACACACCCATATCTAGTTCAATTCTGCTTAGGAACCTGACAAGAACAGTAGATCCTCTTCAGTCCAATACACTATACTTGCTGGGAACAGACGCGAGTGCTATTTGCACTGTGTATGGCAATAGGAGTGCAGTAGTGACTTTCCTTACCAGAAAACAACTCTTTCTCGTAGGACCAAAAACTGCATGTGATTCAACTCCATTTAGGACTGGGAAACAAACGCTAGCACGCCTTATAAGAAACACACTCTGCTTTTGAGAAAAGAGCACTCTTCTACTCTACTGTGTTTCCTATGGGGTCCGAACAGTGAGCTTGCTCAGAACAAAAGAACTGTGCTTCCTACTAACACGGCCATATCTAGTTCAATTCTGCTTAGGGACCTGACAAGAACAGTAGCTCTTCTTCAGTCCAATACACTGAACTTGCTGGGAACAGACGCCAGTGCTATTTGTCCTGTGTATGGCAATGGCAGCGCAATAGTGACTCTTCTTACCAGAAAACAACTCTTGCTCGTAGGACCAGAAACTGCATGTGATTCAACTCTATTTAGGACTGGGAAACAAACACTAGCTGGCCTTACAAGAAACACACTCTGCTTTAGAGAAAAGAGCACTCTTCTACTCTACTGTGTTTCCTATAGGGCCAGAACAGTAAGCTTGCTCAGAACAAAAGAACTGTGCTTCCTACACATGGGCCATATCTAGTTCAACTCTGCTTAGGAAACTGACCAGAACAGTAGCTCCTCTTCAGTCCGATACACTGTACTTGCTGGAAACAGACGCGAGTGCTATTTGCACTGTGTAATGCAATGGGAACGCAATAGTGAATTTCCTTACCAGAAAACTACTCTTGCTGTTAGGACCAGAAACTGCATGTGATTCATCTCCATTTAGGACTGGGAAACAAATGCTAGCTCGCCTTACATGAAACACATTCTGCTTTTGAGAAAAGAGCACTCTTCTACTCTACTGTGTTTCCTATGGGGTCCGAACAGTGAGCTTTCTCAGAACAAAAGAACTGTGCTTCCTACACACACGGGCCATATCTAGTTCAATTCTGCTTAGGAAACTGACAGGAACAGCAGCTCCTCTTCAGTCCAATACACTGTACTTTCTGGGAACAGACGCGAGTGCTATTTGCACTGTGTATGGCAATTGGAGCACAATAGTGACTCGTCTTACCAGAAAACAACTCTTGCTTGTAGGACAAAATACTGCATGTGACTCAACTCCATTTAGGACTGAGAAACAAACGCTAGCTCGCCTTCCAAGAAACACACTCCCCTTTTGAGAAAAGAGCACTCTTCTACTCTACTGTGTTTCCTATGGGTTCCGAACAGTAAGCTTGCTCAGAACAAAAAAACTGTGCTTCCTACACACACGGCCATATCTAGTTCAAGTCTGCTTAGGAACCTGACAAGAACAGTAGATCCTCTTCAGTCCAATACACTGTACTTGCTGGGAACAGACGCGTGTGCTATTTGCACTGTGTATGGCAATGGCAGCACAATACTGACTTTTCTTACCATAAAAAAACTCTTGCTCGTAGGACCAGAAACTGCATGTGATTCAACTCTATTTAGGACTGGGAAACAAACGCTAGCTGGCCTTACAAGAAACACACTCTGCTTTTGAGAAAAGAGCACTCTTCTACTCTACTGTGTTTCCTATAGGGCCAGAACAGTGAGCTTGCTCAGAACAAAAGAACTGTGCTTCCCACACACACGGCCATATCTAGTTCAATACTACTTAGGAAACTGACAAGAACAGTAGCTCCTCTTCAGTCCGATACACTGTACTTGCTGGGAACAGACGCCAGTGCTATTTGTCCTGTGTATGGCAATGGCAACACAATACTGACTCTTCTTACCATAAAACAACTCTTGCTCGTAGGACCAGAAACTGCATGCGATTCAACTCTATTTAGGACTGGGAAACAAACGCTAGCTGGCCTCACAAGAAACACACTCTGCTTTAGAGAAAAGAGCACTCTTCTACTCTACTGTGTTTATTATAAGGCCTGAACAGTGAGCTTGCTCAGAACAAAAGAACTGTGCTTCCTACACACACACCCATATCTAGTTCAATTCTGCTTAGGAACCTGACAAGAACAGTAGAGCCTCTTCAGTCCAATACACTGTACTTGCTGGGAACATATGCGAGTGCTATTTGCACTGTGTACGGCAATTGGAGCACAATAGTGACTCGTCTTACCAGAAAAGAACGCTTGCTCGTAGGACAAAAAACTGCATGTGACTCAACTCCATTTAGGACTGGGAAACAAACTCTAGCTCGCTTTACAAGAAACACACTCTGCTTTTGAGAAAAGAGCACTCTTCTACTCTACTGTGTTTCCTATAGGGCCAGAACAGTGAGCTTGCTCAGAAAAAAGAACTGTGCTTCCTACACACACGGCCATATTTAGTTCAACTCTTCTTAAGAAACTGAGAAGAACAGTAGCTCCTCTTCAGTCCAATACACTGTACTTGCTGGGAACAGACGGGAGGGCTATTTGCACTGTGTATGGCAATGGGATCGCAATAGTGACTTTCCTTACCAGAAAACAACTCTTGCTCGTAGGACCAGAAACTGCATGGGATTCAACTCCATTTAGGACTGGGAAACAAACGCTAGCTCGCCTTACAAGAAACACACTCTGCTTTTGAGAAAAGAGCAATCTTCTACTCTACTGTTTTTCCTATGGGGTCCGAACAGTGAGATTGCTCAGAACAAAAAAACTGTGGTTCCTACACACACGGCCATATCTAGTTCAAGTCTGCTTAGGAAACTGACAAGAACAGTAGCTCCTCTTCAGTCTGATACACTGTACTTGCTGGGAACAAACGCGAGTGCTATTTGCACTGTGTATGGCAATGGGAGCGCCATAGTGACTTTCCTTACCAGAAAACAAGTCTTGCTCGTAGGACCAGGAACTGCATGTGATTCAACTCCATTTAGGACTGGGAAACAAACACTAGCTCGCCTTACTAGAAACACACTCTGCTTTTGAGAAAAGAGCACTCTTCTACTCTACTGTGTTTCCTATATGGCCAGAACAGTGAGCTTGCACAGAACAAAAGAACTGTGCTTCCTACACACACGGTCCATATCTAGTTCAACTCTGCTTAGGAAACTGACAAGAACAGTAGCTCCTCTTCAGTCCAATACACTGTACTTGCGTGGAACAGACATGAGTGCTATTTGCACTGTGTATGGCAATTGGAGCACAATAGTGACTCGTCTTACCAGAAAACAACTCTTGCTTGCAGGACAAAAAACTGCATGTGACTCAACTCCATTTAGGACTGGGAAACAAACGCGAGCTCACCTTACAAGAAACACACTTTGCTTTAGAGAAAAGAGCACTCTTCTACTCTACTGTGTTTCCTATGTGTTCCGAACAGTGAGCTTGCTCAGAACAAAAAAACTGTGCCTCCTACACACACGGCCATATCTAGTTCAACTCTGCTTAGGAAACTGACAAGAACAGTAGCACCTATTCAGTTCAATACACATTACTTGCTGGGAACAGACGCGAATGCTATTTGCACTGTGTATGGCATTTGGAGTGCAATAGTGACTCTTCTTACCAGAAAACAACTCTTGCTTGCAGGACAAAAAACTGCATGTGACTCAACTCCATTTAGGACTGGGAAACAAACGCGAGCTCACCTTACAAGAAACACACTTTGCTTTAGAGAAAAGAGCACTCTTCTACTCTACTGTGTTTCCTATAGGGCCAGAACAGTGAGCTTGCTCAGAACAAAAAAACTGTGCTTCCTACACAAATGGGCCATATCTAGTTCAACTCTGCTTAGGAAACTGACAAGAACAGTAGCTCCTCTTCAGTCCGATACACTGTACTTGCTGGGATCAGACGCCAATGCTATTTGTCCTGTGTATGGCAATGACAGCGCAATAGTGACTATTCTTACCATAAAACAACTCTTGCTCATAGGACCAGAAACTTCATGTGATTCCACTCCATTTAGGACTGGGAAACAAACGATAGCTTGCCTTACAAGAAACACACTCTGCTTTTGAGAAAAGAGCACTCTTCTACTCTACTGTGTTTCTTATGGGTTCCAAACAGTAAGCTTGCTCAGAACAAAAGAACAGTGCTTCCTACACGCACGGACCATATCTAGTTCAACTCTGCTTAGGAAACTGACAAGAACAGTAGCTCCTGTTCAGTCCAGTACACTGTACTTGCTGGGAAAAGATGCGAGTGCTATTTGCCAGGTGTATGACAATGGGAGCGCAATAGTGATTTTCCTTACCAGAAAACAACTCTTGTTCGTAGGACCACAAACTGCACGTGATTCAATTCCATTTAGGATTAGGAAACAAACGCTAGCTCGCCTTACAAGAAACACACACTGCTTTTGAGAAAAGAGCACTCTTCTATTCTACTGTGTTTCCTATGTGTTCCGAGCAGTGAGCTTGCTCAGAACAAAAAAACTGTGCTTCCTACACACACGGCCATATCTAGTTCAAGTCTGCTTAGGAACCTGACAAGAACAGTAGATCCTCTTCAGTCCAATACACTGTACTTGCTGGGAACAGACGCCAGTGCTATTTGTCCTGTGTATGGCAATGGCAGTGCAATATTGACTCTTCTTACCAGAAAACAACTCTTGCTCGTAGGACCAGATACTGCATGGGATTCAACTCCATTTAGGACTGGGAAACAAACGCTAGCTCTCCTTACAAGAAACACACTCTGCTTTTGAGAAAAGAGCACTCTTCTACTGTACTGTGTTTCCTATGGGGTCCAAACAGTGAGCTTGCTCAGAATAAAAGAACTGTGCTTCCTACACACACCGACCATATCTAGTTCAACTCTACTTAGGAAACTGACAAGAACAGTAGCTCCTCTTCAGTCCGAAACACTGTACTTGCTGGGAACAGACGCCAGTGCTATTTGTCCTGTGTATGGCAATTGGAGCACAATAGTGACTCGTCTTACCAGAAAACAACTCTTGCTTGTAGGACAAAATACTGCATGTGACTCAACTCCATTTAGGACTGAGAAACAAACGCTAGCTCGCCTTCCAAGAAACACACTCTGCTTTTGAGAAAAGAGCACTCTTCTACTCTACTGTGTTTCCTATAGGGCCAGAACAGTGAGCTTGCTCAGAACAAAAGAACTGTGCTTCCCACACACACGGCCATATCTAGTTCAACACTACTTAGGAAACTGACAAGAACAGTAGCTCCTCTTCAGTCCGATACAGTGTACTTGCTGGGAACAGACGCCAGTGCTATTTGTCCTGTGTATGGCAATGGCAACACAATACTGACTCTTCTTACCATAAAACAACTCTTGCTCGTAGGACCAGAAACTGCATGTGATTCAACTCTATTTAGGACTGGGAAACAAACGCTAGCTGGCCTTACAAGAAACACACTCTGCTTTAGAGAAAAGAGCACTCTTCTACTCTACTGTGTTTATTATAAGGCCTGAACAGTGAGCTTGCTCAGAACAAAAGAACTGTGCTTCCTACACACACACCCATATCTAGTTCAATTCTGCTTAGGAACCTGACAAGAACAGTAGATCCTCTTCAGTCTAATACACTGTACTTGCTGGGAACATACGCGAGTGCTATTTGCACTGTGTACGGCAATTGGAGCACAATAGTGACTCGTCTTACCAGAAAAGAACGCTTGCTCGTAGGACAAAAAACTGCATGTGACTCAACTCCATTTAGGACTGGGAAACAAACTCTAGCTTGCTTTACAAGAAACACACTCTGCTTTTGAGAAAAGAGCTCTCTTCTACTCTACTGTGTTTCCTATAGTGCCAGAACAGTGAGCTTGCTCAGAAAAAAGAACTGTGCTTCCTACACACACGGCCATATTTAGTTCAACTCTTCTTAAGAAACTGAGAAGAACAGTAGCTCCTCTTCAGTCCAATACACTGTACTTGCTGGGAACAGACGGGAGGGCTATTTGCACTGTGTATGGCAATGGGATCGCAATAGTGACTTTCCTTACCAGAAAACAACTCTTGCTCATAGGACCAGAAACTGCATGTGATTCAACTCCATTTAGGACTGGGAAACAAACGCTAGCTCGCCTTACAAGAAACACACTCTGCTCTTGAGAAAAGAGCACTCTTCTACTCTACTGTTTTTCCTATGGGGTCCGAACAGTGAGATTGCTCAGAACAAAAAAACTGTGGTTCCTACACACACGGCCATATCTAGTTCAAGTCTGCTTAGGAAACTGACAAGAACAGTAGCTCCTCTTCAGTCCGATATACTGTACTTTCTGGGAACAGACACGAGTGCTATTTGCACTGTGTATGGCAATGGGAGCACAATAGTGACTTTCCTTACCAGAAAACAAGTCTTGCTCGTAGGACCAGAAACTGCATGTGATTCAACTCCATTTAGGACTGGGAAACAAACACTAGCTCGCCTTACTAGAAACACACTCTGCTTTTGAGAAAAGAGCACTCTTCTTCTCTACTGTGTTTGCTATATGGCCAGAACAGTTAGCTTGCACAGAACAAAAGAACTGTGCTTTCTACACACACGGTCCATATCTAGTTCAACTCTGCTTAGGAAACTGACAAGAACAGTAGCTCCTCGTCAGTCCAATACACTGTACTTGCCTGGAACAGACACGAGTGCTATTTGCACTGTGTATGGCAATTGGAGCACAATAGTGACTCGTCTTACCAGAAAAGAACTCTTGCTTGTAGAACAAAAAACTGCATATGACTCAACTCCATTTAGGACTAGGAAACAAAAGCTAGCTCGCCTTCCAAGAAACACACTCTGCTTTTGAGAAAAGAGCACTCTTCTACTCTACTGTGTTTCCTATGTGTTCCGAACAGTAAGCTTGCTCAGAACAAAAAAACTGTGCCTCCTACACACACGGCCATATCTAGTTCAAGTCTGCTTAGGAAACTGACAAGAACAGTAGCTCCTATACAGTCCCATACTCTGTACTTGCTGGGAACAGACGCGAGTGCTATTTGCACTGTGTATGGCATTTGGAGCGCAATAGTGACTCTTCTTACCAGAAAACAACTCTTGCTCGTAGGACCAAAAACTGCATGAGACTCCACTCCATTTAGGACTGGGAAACAAACGCGAGCTCACCTTACAAGAAACACACTTTGCTTTAGAGAAAAGAGCACTCTTCTACTCTACTGTGTTTCCTAGAGGGCCAGAACCGTGAGCTTGCTCAGAACAAAAAAACTGTGCTTCCTACACAAACGGGCCATATCTAGTTCAACTCTGCTTATGAAACTGACAAGAACAGTAGCTCCTCTTCAGTCCGATACACTGTACTTCCTGGGAACAGATGCTTGTGCTATTTGCACCGTGTATGGCAATGGGAGCGCAATAGTGACTTTCCTTACCAGAAAACAACTCTTGCTCTTAGGACCAGAAACTGCATGCGATTCAACTCCATTTAGGACTGGAAACAAACGCTAGCTTGTCTTACCAGAAACACACTCTCTTTTGAGAAAAGAGTAATCTTCTACTCTACTGCGTTTCCTATGGGGTCCGAAAAGTGAGCTTGCTCAGAACAAAAGAACTGTGCTTCCTACACACACGGCCATATCTAGTTCAATTGTGCTTAGGAAACTGACAAGAACAGTAGATCCTCTTCAGTCCAATACACTGTACTTGCTGGGATCAGACGCCAGTGCTATTTGTCCTGTGTATGGCAATGACAGCGCAATCATGACTATATTTACCATAAAACAATTCTTGCTCATAGGACCAGAAACTGCATGTATTTCCACTCCATTTAGGACTGGGAAACAAACGCCAGCTTGCCTTACAAGGAACACACTCTGCTTTTGAGAAAAGAGCACTCTTCTACTCTACTGTGTTTCTTACAGGGTCCAAACAGTAAGCTTGCTCAGAACAAAAGAACTGTGCTTCCTACACGCACGGACCATATCTAGTTCAACTCTGCTTAGGAAACTGACAAGAACAGTAGCTCCTGTTCAGTCCAATACACTGTACTTGCTGGGAAAAGATGCAAGTGCTATTTGCCAGGTGTATGGCAATGGGAGCACAATAGTGACTTTCCTTACCAGAAAACAACTCTTGTTCGTAGGACCACAAACTGCATGTGATTCAATTCCATTTAGGACTAATAAACAAACGCTAGATCACCTTACAAGAAACACACACTGCTTTTGAGAAAAGAGCACTCTTCTATTCTTCTGTGTTTCCTATGTGTTCCGAGCAGTGAGCTTGCTCAGAACAAAAAAACTGTGCTTCCTACACACACGGCCATATCTAGTTCAAGTCTGCTTAGGAACCTGACAAGAACAGTAGATCCTCTTCAGTCCAATACACTGTACTTGCTGGGAACAGACGCCAGTGCTATTTTTCCTGTGTATGGCAAAGGCAGTGCAATATTGACTCTTCTTACCAGAAAACAACTCTTGCTCGTAGGACCAGAAACTGCATGGGATTCAACTCCATTTAGGACTGGGAAACAAACGCTAGATCTCCTTACAAGAAACACACTCTGCTTTTGAGAAAAGAGCACCCTTCTACTCTACTGTGTTTCCTATGGGGTCCAAACAGTGATCTTGCTCAGAATAAAAGAACTGTGCTTCCCACACACACCGACCATATCTAGTTCAACTCTGCTTAGGAAACTGACAAGATCAGTAGATCCTCTTCAGTTCAATACACTATACTTGCTGGGAGTGCTATTTGCACTGTGTATGGCAATGGGAGTGCAATAGTGACTTTCCGAACCCGAAAACAACTTTTGCTCATAGGATCAGAAACTGCATGTGATTCAACTCCATTTAGGACTGGAAAACAAATGCTAGCTCGCCTTACAAGAAACACACTCTGCTTTTGAGAAAAGAGCACTCTTCTACTCTACTGTTTTTCCTATGGGGTCCGAACAGTGAGCTTGCTCAGAACAAAAAAACTGTGCTTCCTACACACACGGCCATATCTAGTTCAATTCTGCTTATAAACCTGACAAGAACAGTAGATCCTCTTCAGTCCAATACACTGTACTTGCTGGGAACAGACGCGTGTGCTATTTGCACTGTGTATGACAATGCGAGCGCAATAGTGACTTTCCTTATCAGAAAACAATTCTTGCTCGTAGGTCCAGAAACTGCATGTGATTCAACTCCATATAGGACTGGGAAACAAACGCTAGCTCGCCTTACAAGAAACACACTCTGCTTTAGAGAAAAGGGCACTCTTCTACTCTACTGTGTTTCCTATAGGGCCAGAACAGTGAGCTGGCTCAGAACAAAAGAACTGTGCTTCCTACACACATGGCCATATCTAGTTCAAGTGTGATTAGGAACCTGACAAGAACATTAGCTCCTCTTCAGTCCGATACACTGTACTTGCTGGGAACAGAAGCGAGTGCTATTTGTCCTGTGTATGGCAATGGCAGCACAATACTGACTCTTCTTACCATAAAACAACTCTTGCTCGTAGGACCAGAAACTGCATGTGATTCAACTCTATTTAGAACTGGGAAACAAACGCTAGATGGCCTTACAAGAAACACACTCTGCTTTAGAGAAAAGAGCACTCTTCTACTCTACTGTGTTTATTATAAGGCCTGAACAGTGAGCTTGCTCAGAACAAAAGAACTGTGCTTCCTACACACACAACCATATCTAGTTCAATTCTGCTTAGGAACCTGACAAGAAAAGTAGATCCTCTTCAGTCCAATACACTGTACTTTCTGGGAACATACGCGAGTGCTATTTGCACTGTGTATGGCAATTGGAGCACAATAGTGACTCCTCTTACCAGAAAAGAACGCTTGCTCGTAGGACAAAAAACTGCATGTGACTCAACTCCATTTAGGACTGGGAAACTAACTCTAGCTCGCTTTACAAAAAACACACTCTGCTTTTGAGAAAAGAGCACTCTTCTACTCTACTGTGTTTCCTATAGGGCCAGAACAGTGAGATTGCTCAGAAAAAAGAACTGTGCTTCCTACACACACGGGCCATATCTAGTTCAACTCTTCTTAAGAAACTGAGAAGAAGAGTAGCTCCTCTTCAGTCCAATACACTGTACTTGCTCGGAACAGACGGTAGGGCTATTTGCACTGTGTATGGCAATGGGAACGCAATAGTGACTTTCCTTACCAGAAAACAACTCTTGCTCGTAGGACCAGAAACTGCATGTGATTCAACTCCATTTAGGACTGGGAAACAAACGCTAGCTCGCCTTACAAGAAACACACTCTGCTTTTGAGAAAAGAGCACTCTTCTACTCTACTGTTTTTCCTATGGGGTCCGAACAGTGAGATTGCTCAGAACAAAATACTGTGGTTCCTACACACACGGCCATATCTAGTTCAAGTCTGCTTAGGAAACTGACAAGAACAGTAGCTCCTCTTCAGTCCGATACACTGTACTTGCTGGGAATAAACGCGAGTGCTATTTGCACTGTGTATGGCAATGGGAGCGCAATAGTGACTTTCCTTACCAGAAAACAAGTCTTGCTCGTAGGACCAGAAACTGCATGTGATTCAACTCCATTTAGGACTGGGAAACAAACACTAGCTCGCCTTACTAGAAACACACTCTGCTTTTGAGAAAAGAGCACTCGTCTACACTACTGTGTTTCCTATGTGTTCCGAACAGTGAGCTTGCTCAGAACAAAAAAACTGTGCCTCCTACACACACGGCCATATCTAGTTCAACTCTGCTTAGGAAACTGACAAGAACAGTAGCACCTATTCAGTTCAATACACATTACTTGCTGGGAGCAGACGCGAATGCTATTTGCACTGTGTATGGCATATGGAGTGCAATAGTGACTCTTCTTACCAGAAAACAACTCTTGCTTGCAGGACAAAAAACTGCATGTGACTCAACTCCATTTAGGACTGAGAACCAAACCCTAGTTCGCCTTATAAGAAACACACTCTGCTTTTGAGAAAAGAGCACTCTTCTACTCTACTGTGTTTCCTATAGGGCCAGAACAGTGAGCTTGCTCAGAACAAAAGAACTGTGCTTCCTACACACACGGCCATATCTAGTTCAACTCTGCTTAGGAACATGACAAGAACAGTAGATCCTCTTCAGTCCAATACACTGTACATGCTGGGAACAGACGCCAGTGCTATTTGCCATCTGTATGACAATGGGAGCACAATAGTGACTCTTCTTACCAGAAAACAACTCTTGCTCATAGGACCAGAAACTGCATGTGATTCAACTCCATTTAGGACTGGGAAACAAACACTAGCTCGCCTTACAATAAACACACTCTGATTTAGAGAAAAAATCATTTTTCTACTCTACTGTGTTTCCTAAGTGGTCCGAACAGTGAACTTGCTCAGAACAGAAGAACTGTGCTTTCAACACACACGGCCATATCTAGTTCAATTCTGCTTAGGAACCTGACAAGAACAGTAGATCCTCTTCAGTCCAATACACTGTACTTGCTGGGAACCGACGCCAGTGCTATTTGTCCTGTGTATGGCAATGGCAGCACAATATTGACTCTTCTTACCAGAAAACAACTCTTGCTCGTAGGACCAGAAATTGCATGGGATTCAACTCCATTTAGGACTGGGAAAGAAACGCTAGCTCTCCTTACAAGAAACACACTCTGCTTTTGAGAATAGAGCACTCTTCTACTCTAATGTGCTTCCTATATTGCCAGAACAGTGAGCATTCGCAGAACAAAAGAACTGTGCTTCCTACACACACGGTCCATATCTAGTTCAACTCTGCTTAGGAAACTGACAAGAAAAGTAGCTCCTGTTCAGTCCAGTACACTGTACTTGCTGGGAAAAGATGCGAATGCTATTTGCCAGGTGTATGGCAATGGGAGCGCAATAGTGATTTTCCTTACCAGAAAACAACTCTTGTTCGTAGGACCACAAACTGCATGTGATTCAATTCCATTTAGGATTAGGAAACAAACGCTAGCTCGCCTTACAAGAAACACACCCTGCTTTTGAGAAAAGAGCACTCTTCTATTCTACTGTGTTTCCTATGTGTTCCGAGCAGTGAGCTTGCTCAGAACAAAAAAACTGTGCTTCCTACACACACGGCCATATCTAGCTCAAGTCTGCTTAGGAACCTGACAAGAACAGTAGATCCTGTTCAGTCCAATACACTGTACTTGCTGGGAACAGACGCCAGTGCTATTTGTCCTGTGTATGGCAATGGCAGTGCAATATTGACTCTTCTTACCAGAAAACAACTCTTGCTCATAGGACCAGAAACTGCATGGGATTCAACTCCATTTAGGACTGGGAAACAAACGCTAGCTCGCCTTACAAGAAACACACTCTGTTTTTGAGATAAGAGCACTCTTCTACTCTACTGTGTTTCCTATGGGGTCCGAACAGTGAGCTTGCTCAGAACAAAAGAACTGTGCTTCATACAAACACGGCCATATCTAGTTCAATTCTGCTTAGGAACCTGACAAGAACAGTAGCTCTTCTTCAGTCCAATACACTGAACTTGCTGGGAACAGACGCCAGTGCTATTTGTCCTGTGTATGGCAATGGCAGCGCAATAGTGACGCTTCTTACCAGAAAACAACTCTTGCTCGTAGGACCAGAAACTGCATGTGATTCAACTCTATTTAGGACTGGGAAACAAACGCTAGCTGGCCTTACAAGAAACACACTCTGCTTTAGAGAAAAAGCACTCTTCTACTCTACTGTGTTTCCTATAGGGCCAGAACAGTAAGCTTGCTCAGAACAAAAGAACTGTGCTTCCTACACATGGGCCATATCTAGTTCAACTCTGCTTAGGAAACTGACCAGAACAGTAGCTCCTCTTCAGTCCGATACACTGTACTTGCTAGGAACAGACGCGAGTGCTCTTTGCACAGTGTATTGCAATGGGAGCGCAATAGTGAATTTCCTTACCAGAAAACATCTCTTGCTGGTAGGACCAGAAACTGCATGTGATTCATCTCCATTTAGGACTGGGAAACAAAGGCTAGCTCGCCTTACATGAAACACATTCTGCTTTTGAGAAAAGAGCACTCTTCTACTCTACTGTGTTTTCTATGGGGTCCGAACAGTGAGCTTTCTCAGAACAAAAGCACTGTGCTTCCTACACACACGGGCCATATCTAGTTCAATTCTGCTTAGGAAACTGACAGGAACAGCAGCTCCTCGTCAGTCCAATACACTGCACTTGCCTGGAACAGACACGAGTGCTATTTGCACTGTGTATGGCAATTGGAGCACAATAGTGACTTGTCTTACCAGAAAACAACTCTTGCTTGTAGGACAAAATACTGCATGTGACTCAACTCCATTTAGGACTAGGAAACAAAAGCTAGCTCGCCTTCAGAGAAACACACTCTGCTTTTGAGAAAAGAGCACTCTTCTACTCTACTGTGTTTCCTATGGGTTCCGAACAGTGAGCTTGCTCAGAACAAAAAAACTGTGCCTCCTACACACACGGCCATATCTAGTTCAAGTCTGCTTAGGAAACTGACAAGAACAGTAGCACCTATTCAGTCCAATACACTGTACTTGCTGGGAACAGACGCAAGTGCTATTTGCACTGTGTATGGCAATGGGAGCGCAATAGTGACTTTCCTTACCAGAAAACAACTCTTGCTCTTAGGACCAGAAACTGCATGCGATTCAACTCCATTTAGGACTGGAAACAAACGCTAGCTTGTCTTACAAGAAACACACTCTCTTTTGAGAAAAGAGTACTCTTCTACTCTACTGCGTTTCCTATGGGGTCCGAAAAGTGAGCTTGCTCAGAACAAAAGAACTGTGCTTCCTACACACACGGCCATATCTAGTTCAATTCTGCTTAGGAAACTGACAAGAACAGTAGATCCTCTTCAGTCCAATACACTGTACTTGCTGGGATCAGACGCCAGTGCTATTTGTCCTGTGTATGGCAATGACAGCGCAATCATGACTATATTTACCATAAAACAACTCTTGCTCATAGGACCAGAAACTGCATGTATTTCCACTCCATTTAGGACTGGGAAACAAACCCCAGCTTGCCTTACAAGAAACACACTCTGCTTTTGAGAAAAGAGCACTCTTCTACTCTACAGTGTTTCCTACAGGGTCCAAACAGTAAGCTTGCTCAGAACAAAAGAACTGTGCTTCCTACATGCACGGACCATATCTAGTTCAACTCTGCTTAGGAAACTGACAAGAACAGTAGCTCCTGTTCAGTCCAATACACTGTACTTGCTGGGAAAAGATGCGAGTGCTATTTGCCAGGTGTATGGCAATGAGAGCACAATAGTGACTTTCCTTACCAGAAAACAACTCTTGTTCGTAGGACCACAAACTGCATGTGATTCAATTCCATTTAGGATTAGGAAACAAACGCTAGCTCGCCTTACAAGAAACACACACTGCTTTTGAGAAAAGAGCACTCTTCTACTCTACTGTGTTTCCTATGGGGTCCAAACAGTGAGCTTGCTCAGAATAAAAGAACTGTGCTTCCTACACACACCGACCATATCTAGTTCAACTCTACTTAGGAAACTGACAAGAACAGTAGCTCCTCTTCAGTCCGAAACACTGTACTTGCTGGGAACAGACGCCAGTGCTATTTGTCCTGTGTATGGCAATGGCAGCACAATACTGACTCTTCTTACCATAAAACAACTCTTGCTCGTAGGACCAGAAACTGCATGTGATTCAACTCCATTTAGGATTAGGAAACAAACACTAGCTGGCCTTACAAGAAACACACTCTGCTTTAGAGAAAAGAGCACTCTTCTACTCTAATGTGTTTATTATAAGGCCTGAACAGTGAGCTTGCTCAGAACAAAAGAACTGTGCTTCCTACACACACACCCATATCTAGTTCAATTCTGCTTAGGAACCTGACAAGAACAGTAGATCCTCTTCAATCCAATACACTATACTTGCTGGGAACAGACGCGAGTGCTATTTGCACTGTTTATGGCAATAGGAGTGCAGTAGTGACTTTCCTTACCAGAAAACAACTCTTTCTCGAAGGACCAAAAACTGCATGTGATTCAACTCCATTTAGGACTGGGAAACAAACGCTAGCACGCCTTACAAGAAACACACTCTGCTTTTGAGAAAAGAGCACTCTTCTACTCTACTGTGTTTCCTATGGGGTCCGAACAGTGAGCTTGCTCAGAACAAAAGAACTGTGCTTCCTACAAACACGGCCATATCTAGTTCAATTCTGCTTAGGAACCTGACAAGAACAGTAGCTCTTCTTCAGTCCAATACACTGAACTTGCTGGGAACAGACGCCAGTGCTATTTGTCCTGTGTATGGCAATGGCAGCGCAATAGTGACTCTTCTTACCAGAAAACAACTCTTGCTCGTAGGACCAGAAACTGCATGTGATTCAACTCTATTTAGGACTGGGAAATAAACATTAGCTGGCCTTACAAGAAACACACTCTGCTTTAGAGAAAAGAGCACTCTTCTACTCTACTGTGTTTCCTATAGGGCCAGAACAGTAAGCTTGCTCAGAACAAAAGAACTGTGCTTCCTACAGATGGGCCATATCTAGTTCAACTCTGCTTAGGAAACTGACCAGAACAGTAGCTCCTCTTCAGTCCGATACACTGTACTTGCTGGAAACAGACGCGAGTGCTATTTGCACTGTGTAATGCAATGGGAATGCAATAGTGAATTTCCTTACCAGAAAACAACTCTTGCTGTTAGGACCAGAAACTGCATGTGATTCATCTCCATTTAGGACTGGGAAACAAATGCTAGCTCGCCTTACATGAAACACATTCTGCTTTTGAGAAAAGAGCACTCTTCTACTCTACTGTGTTTCCTATGGGGTCCGAACAGTGAGCTTTCTCAGAACAAAAGAACTGTGCTTCCTACACACACGGGCCATATCTAGTTCAATTCTGCTTAGGAAACTGACAGGAACAGCAGCTCCTCTTCAGTCCAATACACTGTACTTTCTGGGAACAGACGCGAGTGCTATTTGCACTGTGTATGGCAATTGGAGCACAATAGTGACTCTTCTTACCAGAAAACAACTCTTGCTTGTAGGACAAAATACTGCATATGACTCAACTCCATTTAGGACTGAGAAACAAACGCTAGCTTGCCTTCCAAGAAACACACTCCCCTTTTGAGAAAAGAGCACTCTTCTACTCTACTGTGTTTCCTATGGGTTCCGAACAGTAAGCTTGCTCAGAACAAAAAAACTGTGCTTCCTACACACATGGCCATATCTAGTTCAAGTCTGCTAAGGAACCTGACTAGAACAGTAGATCCTCTTCAGTCCAATACACTGTACTTGTTGGGAACAGACGCGTGTGCTATTTGCACTGTGTATGGCAATGGCAGCACAATACTGACTCTTCTTACCATA
>NW_026737336.1:0-43835 GCF_949786415.1 Peromyscus eremicus | reverse complement strand
AGCGTTTGTTTCCCAGTCCTAAACAGAGTTGAATCCCATGCAGTTTCTGGTCCTACGAGCAAGAGTTGTTTTCTGCTAAGAAGAGTCACTATTGCGCTCCCATTGCCATACACAGTGCAAATAGCACTCGCGTCTGTTCCCAGCAAGTACAGTGTATTGGACTGAAGAGAAGCTACTGTTCTTGTCAGTTTCCTAAGCAGAGTTGAACTAGATATGCCCCGTGTGTGTAGGAAGCACAGTTCTTTTGTTCTGAGCAAGCTCACTGTTCTGGTCCTATAGGAAACACAGGAGAGTAGAAGAGTGCTGTTTTCTCAAAAGCAGAGTGTGTTTCTTGCAAGGCGAGCTAGCGTTTGTTTCCCAGTCCTAAACGGAGTTGAATCCCATGCAGTTTCTGGTCCTACGAGCAAGAGTTGTTTTCTGCTAAGAAGAGTCCCTATTGCGCTCCCATTGCCATACACAGTGCAAAGAGCACTCGCGTCTGTTCCAAGCAAGTACAGTGTATTGGACTGAAGAGAAGCTACTGTTCTTGTCAGTTTCCTAAGCAGAGTTGAACTAGATATGCCCCGTGTTTGTAGGAAGCACAGTTCTTTTGTTCTGAGCAAGCTCACTGTTCTGGCCCTATAGGAAACACAGGAGAGTAGAAGAGTGCTGTTTTCTCAAAAGCAGAGTGTGTTTCTTGCAAGGCGAGCTAGCGTTTGTTTCCCAGTCCTAAACGGAGTTGAATCCCATGCAGTTTCTGGTCCTATGAGCAAGAGTTGTTTTCTGCTAAGAAGAGTCACTATTGCGCTCCCATTGCCATACACAGTGCAAATAGCACTCGCGTCTGTTCCCAGCAAGTACAGTGTATTGGACTGAAGAGAAGCTACTGTTCTGGTCAGTTTCCTAAGCAGAGTTGAACTAGATATGCCCCGTGTGTGTAGGAAGCACAGTTCTTTTGTTCTGAGCAAGCTCAATGTTCTGGCCCTATAGGAAACACAGGAGAGTAGAAGAGTGCTGTTTTCTCAAAAGCAGAGTGTGTTTCTTGTAAGGCGAGCTAGCGTTTGTTTCCCAGTCCTAAACGGAGTTGAATCCCATGCAGTTTCTGGTCCTATGAGCAAGAGTTGTTTTCTGCAAAGAAGAGTCACTATTGCACTCCCATTGCCATACACAGTGCAAATAGCACTCGCATCTGTTCCCAGCAAGTACAGTGTATTGGACTGAAGAGAAGCTACTGTTCTTGTCAGTTTCCTAAGCAGAGTTGAACTAGATATGCCCCGTGTGTGTAGGAAGCACAGTTCTTTTGTTCTGAGCAAGCTCACTGTTCTGGCCCTATAGGAAACACAGGAGAGTAGTAGAGTGCTGTTTTCTCAAAAGCAGAGTGTGTTTCTTGTAAGGCGAGCTAGCGTTTGTTTCCCAGTCCTAAACGGAGTTGAATCCCATGCAGTTTCTGGTCCTATGAGCAAGAGTTGTTTTCTGCAAAGAAGAGTCACTATTACGCTCCCATTGCCATACACAGTGCAAATAGCACTCGCATCTGTTCCCAGCAAGTACAGTGTATTGGACTGAAGAGAAGCTACTGTTCTTGTCAGTTTCCTAAGCAGAGTTGAACTAGATATGCCCCGTGTGTGTAGGAAGCACAGTTCTTTTGTTCTGAGCAAGCTCACTGTTCTGGCCCTATAGGAAACACAGGAGAGTAGAAGAGTGCTGTTTTCTCAAAAGCAGAGTGTGTTTCTTGCAAGGCGAGCTAGCGTTTGTTTCCCAGTCCTAAACGGAGTTGAATCCCATGCAGTTTCTGGTCCTACGAGCAAGAGTTGTTTTCTGCTAAGAAGAGTCACTATTGCGCTCCCATTGCCATACACAGTGCAAATAGCACTCGCGTCTGTTCCCAGCAAGTACAGTGTATTGGACTGAAGAGAAGCTACTGTTCTTGTCAGTTTCTTAAGCAGAGTTGAACTAGATATGCCCCGTGTGTGTAGGAAGCACAGTTCTTTTGTTCTGAGCAAGCTCAATGTTCTGGCCCTATAGGAAACACAGGAGAGTAGAAGAGTGCTGTTTTCTCAAAAGCAGAGTGTGTTTCTTGCAAGGCGAGCTAGCGTTTGTTTCCCAGTCCTAAACAGAGTTGAATCCCATGCAGTTTCTGGTCCTACGAGCAAGAGTTGTTTTCTGCTAAGAAGAGTCACTATTGCGCTCCCATTGCCATACACAGTGCAAATAGCACTCGCGTCTGTTCCCAGCAAGTACAGTGTATTGGACTGAAGAGAAGCTACTGTTCTTGTCAGTTTCCTAAGCAGAGTTGAACTAGATATGCCCCAGTGTGTGTAGGAAGCACAGTTCTTTTGTTCTGAGCAAGCTCACTGTTCTGGTCCTATAGGAAACACAGGAGAGTAGAAGAGTGCTGTTTTCTCAAAAGCAGAGTGTGTTTCTTGCAAGGCGAGCTAGCGTTTGTTTCCCAGTCCTAAACGGAGTTGAATCCCATGCAGTTTCTGGTCCTACGAGCAAGAGTTGTTTTCTGCTAAGAAGAGTCCCTATTGCGCTCCCATTGCCATACACAGTGCAAAGAGCACTCGCGTCTGTTCCAAGCAAGTACAGTGTATTGGACTGAAGAGAAGCTACTGTTCTTGTCAGTTTCCTAAGCAGAGTTGAACTAGATATGCCCCGTGTGTGTAGGAAGCACAGTTCTTTTGTTCTGAGCAAGCTCACTGTTCTGGCCCCATAGGAAACACAGGAGAGTAGAAGAGTGCTGTTTTCTCAAAAGCAGAGTGTGTTTCTTGCAAGGCGAGCTAGCGTTTGTTTCCCAGTCCTAAACGGAGTTGAATCCCATGCAGTTTCTGGTCCTATGAGCAAGAGTTGTTTTCTGCTAAGAAGAGTCACTATTGCGCTCCCATTGCCATACACAGTGCAAATAGCACTCGCGTCTGTTCCCAGCAAGTACAGTGTATTGGACTGAAGAGAAGCTACTGTTCTTGTCAGTTTCCTAAGCAGAGTTGAACTAGATATGCCCCGTGTGTGTAGGAAGCACAGTTCTTTTGTTCTGAGCAAGCTCAATGTTCTGGCCCTATAGGAAACACAGGAGAGTAGAAGAGTGCTGTTTTCTCAAAAGCAGAGTGTGTTTCTTGTAAGGCGAGCTAGCGTTTGTTTCCCAGTCCTAAACGGAGTTGAATCCCATGCAGTTTCTGGTCCTATGAGCAAGAGTTGTTTTCTGCAAAGAAGAGTCACTATTGCACTCCCATTGCCATACACAGTGCAAATAGCACTCGCATCTGTTCCCAGCAAGTACAGTGTATTGGACTGAAGAGAAGCTACTGTTCTTGTCAGTTTCCTAAGCAGAGTTGAACTAGATATGCCCCGTGTGTGTAGGAAGCACAGTTCTTTTGTTCTGAGCAAGCTCACTGTTCTGGCCCTATAGGAAACACAGGAGAGTAGAAGAGTGCTGTTTTCTCAAAAGCAGAGTGTGTTTCTTGTAAGGCGAGCTAGCGTTTGTTTCCCAGTCCTAAACGGAGTTGAATCCCATGCAGTTTCTGGTCCTATGAGCAAGAGTTGTTTTCTGCAAAGAAGAGTCACTATTACGCTCCCATTGCCATACACAGTGCAAATAGCACTCGCATCTGTTCCCAGCAAGTACAGTGTATTGGACTGAAGAGAAGCTACTGTTCTTGTCAGTTTCCTAAGCAGAGTTGAACTAGATATGCCCCGTGTGTGTAGGAAGCACAGTTCTTTTGTTCTGAGCAAGCTCAATGTTCTGGTCCTATAGAAAACACAGGAGAGTAGAAGAGTGCTGTTTTGTCAAAAGCAGAGTGTGTTTCTTGTAAGTCGAGCTAGCGTTTGTTTCCCAGTCCTAAACGGAGTTGAATCCCATGCAGTTTCTGGTCCTACGAGCAAGAGTTGTTTTCTGCTAAGAAGAGTCACTATTGCGCTCCCATTGCCATACACAGTGCAAATAGCACTCGCGTCTGTTCCCAGCAAGTACAGTGTATTGGACTGAAGAGAAGCTACTGTTCTGGTCAGTTTCCTAAGCAGAGTTGAACTAGATATGCCCCGTGTGTGTAGGAAGCACAGTTCTTTTGTTCTGAGCAAGCACACTGTTCTGGCCCTATAGGAAACACAGGAGAGTAGAAGAGTGCTGTTTTCTCAAAAGCAGAGTGTGTTTCTTGCAAGGCGAGCTAGCGTTTGTTTCCCAGTCCTAAACGGAGTTGAATCCCATGCAGTTTCTGGTCCTACGAGCAAGAGTTGTTTTCTGCTAAGAAGAGTCACTATTGCGCTCCCATTGCCATACACAGTGCAAATAGCACTCGCGTCTGTTACCAGCAAGTACAGTGTATTGGACTGAAGAGAAGCTACTGTTCTTGTCAGTTTCCTAAGCAGAGTTGAACTAGATATGCCCCGTGTGTGTAGGAAGCACAGTTCTTTTGTTCTGAGCAAGTTCAATGTTCTGGCCCTTAGGAAACACAGGAGAGTAGAAGAGTGCTGTTTTCTCAAAAGCAGAGTGTGTTTCTTGTAAGGCGAGCTAGCGTTTGTTTCCCAGTCCTAAACGGAGTTGAATCCCATGCAGTTTCTGGTCCTACGAGCAAGAGTTGTTTTCAGCTAAGAAGAGTCACTATTGCGCTCCCATTGCCATACACAGTGCAAATAGCACTCGCGTCTGTTCCCAGCAAGTACAGTGTATTGGACTGAAGAGAAGCTACTGTTCTTGTCAGTTTCCTAAGAAGAGTTGAACTAGATATGCCCCCTGTGTGTAGGAAGCACAGTTCTTTTGTTCTGAGCAAGCTCAATGTTCTGGCCCTATAGGAAACACAGGAGAGTAGAAGAGTGCTGTTTTGTCAAAAGCAGAGTGTGTTTCTTGTAAGGTGAGCTAGCGTTTGTTTCCCAGTCCTAAACGGAGTTGAATCCCATGCAGTTTCTGGTCCTACGAGCAAGAGTTGTTTTCTGCTAAGAAGAGTCACTATTGCGCTCCCATTGCCATACACAGTGCAAATAGCACTCGCATCTGTTCCCAGCAAGTACAGTGTATTGGACTGAAGAGAAGCTACTGTTCTTGTCAGTTTCCTAAGCAGAGTTGAACTAGATATGCCCCGTGTGTGTAGGAAGCACAGTTCTTTTGTTCTGAGCAAGCTCAATGTTCTGGCCCTATAGGAAACACAGGAGAGTAGAAGAGTGCTGTTTTCTCAAAAGCAGAGTGTGTTTCTTGCAAGGCGAGCTAGCGTTTGTTTCCCAGTCCTAAACGGAGTTGAATCCCATGCAGTTTCTGGTCCTACGAGCAAGAGTTGTTTTCTGCTAAGAAGAGTCACTATTGCGCTCCCATTTTCATACACAGTGCAAATAGCACTCGCGTCTGTTCCCAGCAAGTACAGTGTATTGGACTGAAGAGAAGCTACTGTTCTTGTCAGTTTCCTAAGCAGAGTTGAACTAGATATGCCCCGTGTGTGTAGGAAGCACAGTTCTTTTGTTCTGAGCAAGCTCACTGTTCTGGCCCTATAGGAAACACAGGAGAGTAGAAGAGTGCTGTTTTCTCAAAAGCAGAGTGTGTTTCTTGCAAGGCGAGCTAGCGTTTGTTTCCCAGTCCTAAACGGAGTTGAATCCCATGCAGTTTCTGGTCCTACGAGCAAGAGTTGTTTTCTGCTAAGAAGAGTCACTATTGCGCTCCCATTGCCATACACAGTGCAAATAGCACTCGCGTCTGTTCCCAGCAAGTACAGTGTATTGGACTGAAGAGAAGCTACTGTTCTTGTCAGTTTCCTAAGCAGAGTTGAACTAGATATGCCCCGTGTGTGTAGGAAGCACAGTTCTTTTGTTCTGAGCAAGCTCACTGTTCTGGCCCTATAGGAAACACAGGAGAGTAGAAGAGTGCTGTTTTCTCAAAAGCAGAGTGTGTTTCTTGCAAGGCGAGCTAGCGTTTGTTTCCCAGTCCTAAACGGAGTTGAATCCCATGCAGTTTCTGGTCCTACGAGCAAGAGTTGTTTTCTGCTAAGAAGAGTCACTATTGCGCTCCCATTGCCATACACAGTGCAAATAGCACTCGCGTCTGTTCCCAGCAAGTACAGTGTATTGGACTGAAGAGAAGCTACTGTTCTTGTCAGTTTCCTAAGCAGAGTTGAACTAGATATGCCCCGTGTGTGTAGGAAGCACAGTTCTTTTGTTCTGAGCAAGCTCACTGTTCTGGTCCTATAGGAAACACAGGAGAGTAGAAGAGTGCTGTTTTCTCAAAAGCAGAGTGTGTTTCTTGTAAGGCGAGCTAGCGTTTGTTTCCCAGTCCTAAACGGAGTTGAATCCCATGCAGTTTCTGGTCCTACGAGCAAGAGTTGTTTTCTGCTAAGAAGAGTCACTATTGCGCTCCCATTGCCATACACAGTGCAAATAGCACTCGCGTCTGTTCCCAGCAAGTACAGTGTATTGGACTGAAGAGAAGCTACTGTTCTGGTCAGTTTCCTAAGCAGAGTTGAACTAGATATGCCCCGTGTGTGTAGGAAGCACAGTTCTTTTGTTCTGAGCAAGTTCAATGTTCTGGCCCTATAGGAAACACAGGAGAGTAGAAGAGTGCTGTTTTCTCAAAAGCAGAGTGTGTTTCTTGTAAGGCGAGCTAGCGTTTGTTTCCCAGTCCTAAACGGAGTTGAATCCCATGCAGTTTCTGGTCCTACGAGCAAGAGTTGTTTTCTGCTAAGAAGAGTCACTATTGCGCTCCCATTGCCATACACAGTGCAAATAGCACTCGCGTCTGTTCCCAGCAAGTACAGTGTATTGGACTGAAGAGAAGCTACTGTTCTTGTCAGTTTCCTAAGCAGAGTTGAACTAGATATGCCCCGTGTGTGTACGAAGCACAGTTCTTTTGTTCTGAGCAAGCTCACTGTTCTGGTCCTATAGGAAACACAGGAGAGTAAAAGAGTGCTGTTTTGTCAAAAGCAGAGTGTGTTTCTTGCAAGGCGAGCTAGCGTTTGTTTCCCAGTCCTAAACGGAGTTGAATCCCATGCAGTTTCTGGTCCTACGAGCAAGAGTTGTTTTCTGCTAAGAAGAGTCACTATTGCGCTCCCATTGCCATACACAGTGCAAATAGCACTCGCGTCTGTTACCAGCAAGTACAGTGTATTGGACTGAAGAGAAGCTACTGTTCTTGTCAGTTTCCTAAGCAGAGTTGAACTAGATATGCCCCGTGTGTGTACGAAGCACAGTTCTTTTGTTCTGAGCAAGCACACTGTTCTGGCCCTATAGGAAACACAGGAGAGTAGAAGAGTGCTGTTTTGTCAAAAGCAGAGTGTGTTTCTTGCAAGGCGAGCTAGCGTTTGTTTCCCAGTCCTAAACGGAGTTGAATCCCATGCAGTTTCTGGTCCTACGAGCAAGAGTTGTTTTCTGCTAAGAAGAGTCACTATTGCGCTCCCATTGCCATACACAGTGCAAATAGCACTCGCGTCTGTTCCCAGCAAGTACAGTGTATTGGACTGAAGAGAAGCTACTGTTCTTGTCAGTTTCCTAAGCAGAGTTGAACTAGATATGCCCCGTGTGTGTAGGAAGCACAGTTCTTTTGTTCTGAGCAAGCTCACTGTTCTGGCCCTATAGGAAACACAGGAGAGTAGAAGAGTGCTGTTTTCTCAAAAGCAGAGTGTGTTTCTTGTAAGGCGAGCTAGCGTTTGTTTCCCAGTCCTAAACGGAGTTGAATCCCATGCAGTTTCTGGTCCTACGAGCAAGAGTTGTTTTCTGCTAAGAAGAGTCACTATTGCGCTCCCATTGCCATACACAGTGCAAATAGCACTCGCGTCTGTTCCCAGCAAGTACAGTGTATTGGACTGAAGAGAAGCTACTGTTCTTGTCAGTTTCCTAAGCAGAGTTGAACTAGATATGCCCCGTGTGTGTACGAAGCACAGTTCTTTTGTTCTGAGCAAGCTCACTGTTCTGGTCCTATAGGAAACACAGGAGAGTAAAAGAGTGCTGTTTTGTCAAAAGCAGAGTGTGTTTCTTGCAAGGCGAGCTAGCGTTTGTTTCCCAGTCCTAAACGGAGTTGAATCCCATGCAGTTTCTGGTCCTACGAGCAAGAGTTGTTTTCTGCTAAGAAGAGTCACTATTGTGCTCCCATTGCCATACACAGTGCAAATAGCACTCGCGTCTGTTCCCAGCAAGTACAGTGTATTGGACTGAAGAGAAGCTACTGTTCTTGTCAGTTTCCTAAGCAGAGTTGAACTAGATATGCCCTGTGTGTGTACGAAGCACAGTTCTTTTGTTCTGTGCAAGCTCAATGTTCTGGCCCTATAGGAAACACAGGAGAGTAGAAGAGTGCTGTTTTGTCAAAAGCAGAGTGTGTTTCTTGCAAGGCGAGCTAGCGTTTGTTTCCCAGTCCTAAACGGAGTTGAATCCCATGCAGTTTCTGGTCCTACGAGCAAGAGTTGTTTTCTGCTAAGAAGAGTCACTATTGCGCTCCCATTGCCATACACAGTGCAAATAGCACTCGTGTCTGTTCCCAGCAAGTACAGTGTATTGGACTGAAGAGAAGCTACTGTTCTTGTCAGTTTCCTAAGCAGAATTGAACTAGATATGCCCCGTGTGTGTACGAAGCACAGTTCTTTTGTTCTGAGCAAGCTCACTGTTCTGGTCCTATAGGAAACACAGCAGAGTAGAAGAGTGCTGTTTTCTCAAAAGCAGAGTGTGTTTCTTGCAAGGCGAGCTAGCGTTTGTTTCCCAGTCCTAAACGGAGTTGAATCCCATGCAGTTTCTGGTCCTATGAGCAAGAGTTGTTTTCTGCTAAGAAGAGTCACTATTGCGCTCCCATTGCCATACACAGTGCAAATAGCACTCGCATCTGTTCCCAGCAAGTACAGTGTATTGGACTGAAGAGAAGCTACTGTTCTTGTCAGTTTCCTAAGCAGAGTTGAACTAGATATGCCCCGTGTGTGTAGGAAGCACAGTTCTTTTGTTCTGAGCAAGCTCAATGTTCTGGCCCTATAGGAAACACAGGAGAGTAGAAGAGTGCTGTTTTGCCAAAAGCAGAGTGTGTTTCTTGTAAGGCGAGCTAGCGTTTGTTTCCCAGTCCTAAACGGAGTTGAATCCCATGCAGTTTCTGGTCCTACGAGCAAGAGTTGTTTTCTGCTAAGAAGAGTCACTATTGCGCTCCCATTGCCATACACAGTGCAAATAGCACTCGCGTCTGTTCCCAGCAAGTACAGTGTATTGGACTGAAGAGAAGCTACTGTTCTTGTCAGTTTCCTAAGCAGAGTTGAACTAGATATGCCCCGTGTGTGTACGAAGCACAGTTCTTTTGTTCTGAGCAAGCTCAATGTTCTGGTCCTATAGGAAACACAGGAGAGTAATAGAGTGCTGTTTTGTCAAAAGCAGAGTGTGTTTCTTGCAAGGCGAGTTAGCGTTTGTTTCCCAGTCCTAAACGGAGTTGAATCCCATGCAGTTTCTGGTCCTACGAGCAAGAGTTGTTTTCTGCTAAGAAGAGTCACTATTGCGCTCCCATTGCCATACACAGTGCAAAGAGCACTGGCGTCTGTTCCCAGCAAGTACAGTGTATTGGACTGAAGAGAAGCTACTGTTCTTGTCAGTTTCCTAAGCAGAGTTGAACTAGATATGCCCCGTGTGTGTAGGAAGCACAGTTCTTTGGTTCTGAGCAAGCTCAATGTTCTGGCCCTATAGGAAACACAGGAGAGTAGAAGAGTGCTGTTTTCTCAAAAGCAGAGTGTGTTTCTTGTAAGGCAAGCTAGCGTTTGTTTCCCAGTCCTAAACGGAGTTGAATCCCATGCAGTTTCTGGTCCTATGAGCAAGAGTTGTTTTCTGCAAAGAAGAGTCACTATTGCGCTCCCATTGCCATACACAGTGCAAATAGCACTCGCATCTGTTCCCAGCAAGTACAGTGTATTGGACTGAAGAGAAGCTACTGTTCTTGTCAGTTTCCTAAGCAGAGTTGAACTAGATATGCCCCGTGTGTGTAGGAAGCACAGTTCTTTTGTTCTGAGCAAGCTCAATGTTCTGGCCCTATAGGAAACACAGGAGAGTAGAAGAGTGCTGTTTTGTCAAAAGCAGAGTGTGTTTCTTGTAAGGCGAGCTAGCGTTTGTTTCCCAGTCCTAAACGGAGTTGAATCCCATGCAGTTTCTGGTCCTACGAGCAAGAGTTGTTTTCTGCTAAGAAGAGTCACTATTGCGCTCCCATTGCCATACACAGTGCAAATAGCACTCGCGTCTGTTCCCAGCAAGTACAGTGTATTGGACTGAAGAGAAGCTACTGTTCTTGTCAGTTTCCTAAGCAGAGTTGAACTAGATATGCCCCGTGTGTGTAGGAAGCACAGTTCTTTTGTTCTGAGCAAGCTCAATGTTCTGGCCCTATAGGAAACACAGGAGAGTAGAAGAGTGCTGTTTTCTCAAAAGCAGAGTGTGTTTCTTGCAAGGCGAGCTAGCGTTTGTTTCCCAGTCCTAAACGGAGTTGAATCCCATGCAGTTTCTGGTCCTACGAGCAAGAGTTGTTTTCTGCTAAGAAGAGTCACTATTGCACTCCCATTGCCATACACAGTGCAAATAGCACTCGCGTCTGTTCCCAGCAAGTACAGTGTATTGGACTGAAGAGAAGCTACTGTTCTTGTCAGTTTCCTAAGCAGAGTTTAACTAGATATGCCCCGTGTGTGTAGGAAGCAGAGTTCTTTTGTTCTGAGCAAGCTCAATGTTCTGGTTCTATAGGAAACACAGGAGAGTAGAAGAGTGCTGTTTTCTCAAAAGCAGAGTGTGTTTCTTGCAAGGCGAGCTAGCGTTTGTTTCCCAGTCCTAAACGGAGTTGAATCCCATGCAGTTTCTGGTCCTACAAGCAAGAGTTGTTTTCTGCTAAGAAGAGTCACTATTGTGCTCCCATTGCCATACACAGTGCAAAGAGCACTGGCGTCTGTTCCCAGCAAGTACAGTGTATTGGACTGAAGAGAAGCTACTGTTCTTGTCAGTTTCCTAAGCATAGTTGAACTAGATATGCCCCGTGTGTGTAGGAAGCACAGTTCTTTTGTTCTGAGCAAGCTCAATGTTCTGGCCCTATAGGAAACACAGGAGAGTAGAAGAGTGCTGTTTTCTCAAAAGCAGAGTGTGTTTCTTGCAAGGCGAGCTAGCGTTTGTTTCCCAGTTCTAAACGGAGTTGAATCCCATGCAGTTTCTGGTCCTACGAGCAAGAGTTGTTTTCTGCTAAGAAGAGTCACTATTGTGCTCCCATTGCCATACACAGTGCAAATAGCACTCGCGTCTGTTCCCAGCAAGTACAGTGTATTGGACTGAAGAGAAGCTACTGTTCTTGTCAGTTTCCTAAGCAGAGTTGAACTAGATATGCCCCGTGTGTGTAGGAAGCACAGTTCTTTTGTTCTGAGCAAGCTCAATGTTCTGGCCCTATAGGAAACACAGGAGAGTAGAAGAGTGCTGTTTTCTCAAAAGCAGAGTGTGTTTCTTGTAAGGCGAGCTAGCGTTTGTTTCCCAGTCCTAAACGGAGTTGAATCCCATGCAGTTTCTGGTCCTATGAGCAAGAGTTGTTTTCTGCAAAGAAGAGTCACTATTGCGCTCCCATTGCCATACACAGTGCAAATAGCACTCGCATCTGTTCCCAGCAAGTACAGTGTATTGGACTGAAGAGAAGCTACTGTTCTTGTCAGTTTCCTAAGCAGAGTTGAACTAGATATGCCCCGTGTGTGTAGGAAGCACAGTTCTTTTGTTCTGAGCAAGCTCAATGTTCTGGCCCTATAGGAAACACAGGAGAGTAGAAGAGTGCTGTTTTGTCAAAAGCAGAGTGTGTTTCTTGTAAGGCGAGCTAGCGTTTGTTTCCCAGTCCTAAACGGAGTTGAATCCCATGCAGTTTCTGGTCCTACGAGCAAGAGTTGTTTTCTGCTAAGAAGAGTCACTATTGCGCTCCCATTGCCATACACAGTGCAAATAGCACTCGCGTCTGTTCCCAGCAAGTACAGTGTATTGGACTGAAGAGAAGCTACTGTTCTTGTCAGTTTCCTAAGCAGAGTTGAACTAGATATGCCCCGTGTGTGTAGGAAGCACAGTTCTTTGGTTCTGAGCAAGCTCAATGTTCTGGCCCTATAGGAAACACAGGAGAGTAGAAGAGTGCTGTTTTCTCAAAAGCAGAGTGTGTTTCTTGTAAGGCGAGCTAGCGTTTGTTTCCCAGTCCTAAACGGAGTTGAATCCCATGCAGTTTCTGGTCCTACGAGCAAGAGTTGTTTTCTGCTAAGAAGAGTCACTATTGCGCTCCCATTGCCATACACAGTGCAAATAGCACTCGCGTCTGTTCCCAGCAAGTACAGTGTATTGGACTGAAGAGAAGCTACTGTTCTTGTCAGTTTCCTAAGCAGAGTTGAACTAGATATGCCCCGTGTGTGTAGGAAGCACAGTTCTTTTGTTCTGAGCAAGCTCAATGTTCTGGCCCTATAGGAAACACAGGAGAGTAGAAGAGTGCTGTTTTCTCAAAAGCAGAGTGTGTTTCTTGCAAGGCGAGCTAGCGTTTGTTTCCCAGTCCTAAACGGAGTTGAATCCCATGCAGTTTCTGGTCCTACGAGCAAGAGTTGTTTTCTGCTAAGAAGAGTCACTATTGCACTCCCATTGCCATACACAGTGCAAATAGCACTCGCGTCTGTTCCCAGCAAGTACAGTGTATTGGACTGAAGAGAAGCTACTGTTCTTGTCAGTTTCCTAAGCAGAGTTTAACTAGATATGCCCCGTGTGTGTAGGAAGCAGAGTTCTTTTGTTCTGAGCAAGCTCAATGTTCTGGTTCTATAGGAAACACAGGAGAGTAGAAGAGTGCTGTTTTCTCAAAAGCAGAGTGTGTTTCTTGCAAGGCGAGCTAGCGTTTGTTTCCCAGTCCTAAACAGAGTTGAATCCCATGCAGTTTCTGGTCCTACAAGCAAGAGTTGTTTTCTGCTAAGAAGAGTCACTATTGTGCTCCCATTGCCATACACAGTGCAAAGAGCACTGGCGTCTGTTCCCAGCAAGTACAGTGTATTGGACTGAAGAGAAGCTACTGTTCTTGTCAGTTTCCTAAGCATAGTTGAACTAGATATGCCCCGTGTGTGTAGGAAGCACAGTTCTTTTGTTCTGAGCAAGCTCAATGTTCTGGCCCTATAGGAAACACAGGAGAGTAGAAGAGTGCTGTTTTCTCAAAAGCAGAGTGTGTTTCTTGCAAGGCGAGCTAGCGTTTGTTTCCCAGTTCTAAACGGAGTTGAATCCCATGCAGTTTCTGGTCCTACGAGCAAGAGTTGTTTTCTGCTAAGAAGAGTCACTATTGTGCTCCCATTGCCATACACAGTGCAAATAGCACTCGCGTCTGTTCCCAGCAAGTACAGTGTATTGGACTGAAGAGAAGCTACTGTTCTTGTCAGTTTCCTAAGCAGAGTTGAACTAGATATGCCCCGTGTGTGTAGGAAGCACAGTTCTTTTGTTCTGAGCAAGCTCAATGTTCTGGCCCTATAGGAAACACAGGAGAGTAGAAGAGTGCTGTTTTCTCAAAAGCAGAGTGTGTTTCTTGTAAGGCGAGCTAGCGTTTGTTTCCCAGTCCTAAACGGAGTTGAATCCCATGCAGTTTCTGGTCCTATGAGCAAGAGTTGTTTTCTGCAAAGAAGAGTCACTATTGCGCTCCCATTGCCATACACAGTGCAAATAGCACTCGCATCTGTTCCCAGCAAGTACAGTGTATTGGACTGAAGAGAAGCTACTGTTCTTGTCAGTTTCCTAAGCAGAGTTGAACTAGATATGCCCCGTGTGTGTAGGAAGCACAGTTCTTTTGTTCTGAGCAAGCTCAATGTTCTGGCCCTATAGGAAACACAGGAGAGTAGAAGAGTGCTGTTTTGTCAAAAGCAGAGTGTGTTTCTTGTAAGGCGAGCTAGCGTTTGTTTCCCAGTCCTAAACGGAGTTGAATCCCATGCAGTTTCTGGTCCTACGAGCAAGAGTTGTTTTCTGCTAAGAAGAGTCACTATTGCGCTCCCATTGCCATACACAGTGCAAATAGCACTCGCGTCTGTTCCCAGCAAGTACAGTGTATTGGACTGAAGAGAAGCTACTGTTCTTGTCAGTTTCCTAAGCAGAGTTGAACTAGATATGCCCCGTGTGTGTAGGAAGCACAGTTCTTTGGTTCTGAGCAAGCTCAATGTTCTGGCCCTATAGGAAACACAGGAGAGTAGAAGAGTGCTGTTTTCTCAAAAGCAGAGTGTGTTTCTTGCAAGGCGAGCTAGCGTTTGTTTCCCAGTCCTAAACGGAGTTGAATCCCATGCAGTTTCTGGTCCTACGAGCAAGAGTTGTTTTCTGCTTAGAAGAGTCACTATTGCACTCCCATTGCCATACACAGTGCAAATAGCACTCGCGTCTGTTCCCAGCAAGTACAGTGTATTGGACTGAAGAGAAGCTACTGTTCTTGTCAGTTTCCTAAGCAGAGTTGAACTAGATATGCCCCGTGTGTGTAGGAAGCAGAGTTCTTTTGTTCTGAGCAAGCTCAATGTTCTGGTTCTATAGGAAACACAGGAGAGTAGAAGAGTGCTGTTTTCTCAAAAGCAGAGTGTGTTTCTTGCAAGGCGAGCTAGCGTTTGTTTCCCAGTCCTAAACGGAGTTGAATCCCATGCAGTTTCTGGTCCTACAAGCAAGAGTTGTTTTCTGCTAAGAAGAGTCACTATTGTGCTCCCATTGCCATACACAGTGCAAAGAGCACTGGCGTCTGTTCCCAGCAAGTACAGTGTATTGGACTGAAGAGAAGCTACTGTTCTTGTCAGTTTCCTAAGCATAGTTGAACTAGATATGCCCCGTGTGTGTAGGAAGCACAGTTCTTTTGTTCTGAGCAAGCTCAATGTTCTGGCCCTATAGGAAACACAGGAGAGTAGAAGAGTGCTGTTTTCTCAAAAGCAGAGTGTGTTTCTTGCAAGGCGAGCTAGCGTTTGTTTCCCAGTCCTAAACGGAGTTGAATCCCATGCAGTTTCTGGTCCTACGAGCAAGAGTTGTTTTCTGCTAAGAAGAGTCACTATTGTGCTCCCATTGCCATACACAGTGCAAATAGCACTCGCGTCTGTTCCCAGCAAGTACAGTGTATTGGACTGAAGAGAAGCTACTGTTCTTGTCAGTTTCCTAAGCAGAGTTGAACTAGATATGCCCCGTGTGTGTAGGAAGCACAGTTCTTTTGTTCTGAGCAAGCTCACTGTTCTGGCCCTATAGGAAACACAGGAGAGTAGAAGAGTTCTGTTTTCTCAAAAGCAGAGTATGTTTCTTGCAAGGCGAGCTAGCGTTTGTTTCCCAGTCCTAAACGGAGTAGAATCCCATGCAGTTTCTGGTCCTACGAGCAAGAGTTGTTTTCAGCTAAGAAGAGTCACTATTGCGCTCCCATTGCCATACACAGTGCAAATAGCACTCGCGTCTGTTCCCAGCAAGTACAGTGTATTGGACTGAAGAGAAGCTACTGTTCTTGTCAGTTTCCTAAGCAGAGTTGAACTAGATATGCCCCGTGATGTAGGAAGCACAGTTCTTTTGTTCTGAGCAAGCTCACTGTTCTGGCCCTATAGGAAACACAGGAGAGTAAAAGAGTGCTGTTTCTCAAAAGCAGAGTGTGTTTCTTGCAAGGCGAGCTAGCATTTGTTTCCCAGTCCTAAACGGAGTTGAATCCCATGCAGTTTCTGGTCCTACTAGCAAGAGTTGTTTTCTGCTAAGAAGAGTCACTATTGCGCTGCCATTGCCATACACAGTGCAAATAGCACTCGCGTCTGTTCCCAGCAAGTACAGTGTATTGGACTGAAGAGAAGCTACTGTTCTTGTCAGTTTCCTAAGCAGAGTTGAACTAGATATGCCCCGTGTGTGTAGGAAGCACAGTTCTTTTGTTCTGAGCAAGCTCAATGTTCTGGCCCTATAGGAAACACAGGAGAGTAGAAGAGTGCTGTTTTCTCAAAAGCAGAGTGTGTTTCTTGCAAGGCGAGCTAGCGTTTGTTTCCCAGTCCTAAACGGAGTTGAATCCCATGCATTTTCTGCTCCTACTAGCAAGAGTTGTTTTCTCCAAAGAAGAGTCACTATTGCGCTCCCATTGCCATACACAGTGCAAATAGCACTCGCGTCTGTTCCCAGCAAGTACAGTGTATTGGACTGAAGAGAAGCTACTGTTCTTGTCAGTTTCTAAGCAGAGTTGAACTAGATATGCCCCGTGTGTGTAGGTAGCAGAGTTCTTTTGTTCTGAGCAAGCACAATGTTCTGGCCCTATAGGAAACACAGGAGAGTAGAAGAGTGCTGTTTTCTCAAAAGCAGAGTGTGTTTCTTGCAAGGCGAGCTAGCGTTTGTTTCCCAGTCCTAAACGGAGTTGAATCCCATGCAGTTTCTGCTCCTACGAGCAAGAGTTGTTTTCTCCAAAGAAGAGTCACTATTGCGCTCCCATTGCCATACACAGTGCAAATAGCACTCGCGTCTGTTCCCAGCAAGTACAGTGTATTGGACTGAAGAGAAGCTACTGTTCTTGTCAGTTTCCTAAGCAGAGTTGAACTAGATATGCCCCGTGTGTGTAGGAAGCACAGTTCTTTTGTTCTGAGCAAGCTCAATGTTCTGGCCTTATAGGAAACACAGGAGAGTAGAAGAGTGCTGTTTTCTCAAAAGCAGAGTGTGTTTCTTGCAAGGCGAGCTAGCGTTTGTTTCCCAGTCCTAAACGGAGTTGAATCCCATGCAGTTTCTGCTCCTACTAGCAAGAGTTCTTTTGTCCAAAGAAGAGTCACTATTGCGCTCCCATTGCCATACACAGTGCAAATAGCACTCGCTTCTGTTCCCAGCAAGTACAGTGTATTGGACTGAAGAGAAGCTACTGTTCTTGTCAGTTTCCTAAGCAGAGTTGAACTAGATATGCCCCGTGTGTGTAGGAAGCACAGTTCTTTTGTTCTGAGCAAGCTCAATGTTCTGGCCCTATAGGAAACACAGGAGAGTAGAAGAGTGCTGTTTTCTCAAAAGCAGAGTGTGTTTCTTGCAAGGCGAGCTAGCGTTTGTTTCCCAGTCCTAAACGGAGTTGAATCCCATGCAGTTTCTGGTCCTACGAGCAAGAGTTGTTTTCTGCTAAGAAGAGTCACTATTGCGCTCCCATTGCCATACACAGTGCAAATAGCACTCGCGTCTGTTCCCAGCAAGTACAGTGTATTGGACTGAAGAGAAGCTACTGTTCTTGTCAGTTTCCTAAGCAGAGTTGAACTAGATATGCCCCGTGATGTAGGAAGCACAGTTCTTTTGTTCTGAGCAAGCTCACTGTTCTGGCCCTATAGGAAACACAGGAGAGTAAAAGAGAGCTGTTTTCTCAGAAGCAGAGTGTGTTTCTTGTAAGGCGAGCTAGCGTTTGTTTCCCAGTCCTAAACGGAGTTGAATCCCATGCAGTTTCTGGTCCTACTAGCAAGAGTTGTTTTCTGCTAAGAACAGTCACTATTGCGCTCCCATTGCCGTACACAGTGCAAATAGCACTCGCGTCTGTTCCCAGCAAGTACAGTGTATTGGACTGAAGAGAAGCTACTGTTCTTGTCAGTTTCCTAAGCAGAGTTGAACTAGATATGCCCCGTGTGTGTAGGAAGCACAGTTCTTTTGTTCTGAGCAAGCTCACTGTTCTGGCCCTATAGGAAACACAGGAGAGTAGAAGAGTGCTGTTTTCTCAAAAGGAGAGTGTGTTTCTTGCAAGGCGAGCTAGCATTTGTTTCCCAGTCCTAAACGGAGTTGAATCCCATGCAGTTTCTGGTCCTACGAGCAAGAGTTGTTTTCTGCTAAGAAGAGTCACTATTGCGCTCCCATTGCCATACACAGTGCAAATAGCACTCGCGTCTGTTCCCAGCAAGTACAGTGTATTGGACTGAAGAGAAGCTACTGTTCTTGTCAGTTTCCTAAGCAGAGTTGAACTAGATATGCCCCGTGTGTGTAGGAAGCACAGTTCTTTTGTTCTGAGCAAGCTCAATGTTCTGGCCCTATAGGAAACACAGGAGAGTAGAAGAGTGCTGTTTTCTCAAAAGCAGAGTGTGTTTCTTGCAAGGCGAGCTAGCGTTTGTTTCCCAGTCCTAAACGGAGTTGAATCCCATGCAGTTTCTGCTCCTACTAGCAAGAGTTGTTTTCTCCAAAGAAGAGACACTATTGCGCTCCCATTGCCATACACAGTGCAAATAGCACTCGCGTCTGTTCCCAGCAAGTACAGTGTATTGGACTGAAGAGAAGCTACTGTTCTTGTCAGTTTCCTAAGCAGAGTTGAACTAGATATGCCCCGTGTGTGTAGGAAGCACAGTTCTTTTGTTCTGAGCAAGCTCAATGTTCTGGCCCTATAGGAAACACAGGAGAGTAGAAGAGTGCTGTTTTCTCAAAAGCAGAGTGTGTTTCTTGCAAGGCGAGCTAGCGTTTGTTTCCCAGTCCTAAACGGAGTTGAATCCCATGCAGTTTCTGGTCCTACGAGCAAGAGTTGTTTTCTGCTAAGAAGAGTCACTATTGCGCTCCCATTGCCATACACAGTGCAAATAGCACTCGCGTCTGTTCCCAGCAAGTACAGTGTATTGGACTGAAGAGAAGCTACTGTTCTTGTCAGTTTCCTAAGCAGAGTTGAACTAGATATGCCCCGTGTGTGTAGGAAGCACAGTTCTTTTGTTCTGAGCAAGCTCACTGTTCTGGCCCTATAGGAAACACAGGAGAGTAAAAGAGAGCTGTTTTCTCAGAAGCAGAGTGTGTTTCTTGCAAGGCGAGCTAGCGTTTGTTTCCCAGTCCTAAACGGAGTTGAATCCCATGCAGTTTCTGGTCCTACTAGCAAGAGTTGTTTTCTGCTAAGAAGAGTCACTATTGTGCTCCCATTGCCATACACAGTGCAAATAGCACTCGCGTCTGTTCCCAGCAAGTACAGTGTATTGGACTGAAGAGAAGCTACTGTTCTTGTCAGTTTCCTAAGCAGAGTTGAACTAGATATGCCCCGTGTGTGTAGGAAGCACAGTTCTTTTGTTCTGAGCAAGCTCACTGTTCTGGTCCTATAGGAAACACAGGAGAGTAGAAGAGTGCTGTTTTCTCAAAAGCAGAGTGTGTTTCTTGCAAGGCGAGCTAGCGTTTGTTTCCCAGTCCTAAACGGAGTTGAATCCCATGCAGTTTCTGCTCCTACTAGCAAGAGTTCTTTTGTCCAAAGAAGAGTCACTATTGCGCTCCCATTGCCATACACAGTGCAAATAGCACTCGCGTCTGTTCCCAGCAAGTACAGTGTATTGGACTGAAGAGAAGCTACTGTTCTTGTCAGTTTCTAAGCAGAGTTGAACTAGATATGCCCCGTGTGTGTAGGAAGCAGAGTTCTTTTGTTCTGAGCAAGCACAATGTTCTGGCCCTATAGGAAACACAGGAGAGTAGAAGAGTGCTGTTTTCTCAAAAGCAGAGTGTGTTTCTTGCAAGGCGAGCTAGCGTTTGTTTCCCAGTCCTAAACGGAGTTGAATCCCATGCAGTTTCTGCTCCTACGAGCAAGAGTTGTTTTCTCCAAAGAAGAGTCACTATTGCGCTCCCATTGCCATACACAGTGCAAATAGCACTCGCGTCTGTTCCCAGCAAGTACAGTGTATTGGACTGAAGAGAAGCTACTGTTCTTGTCAGTTTCCTAAGCAGAGTTGAACTAGATATGCCCCGTGTGTGTAGGAAGCACAGTTCTTTTGTTCTGAGCAAGCTCAATGTTCTGGCCTTATAGGAAACACAGGAGAGTAGAAGAGTGCTGTTTTCTCAAAAGCAGAGTGTGTTTCTTGCAAGGCGAGCTAGCGTTTGTTTCCCAGTCCTAAACGGAGTTGAATCCCATGCAGTTTCTGGTCCTACTAGCAAGAGTTGTTTTCTGCTAAGAAGAGTCACTATTGTGCTCCCATTGCCATACACAGTGCAAATAGCACTCGCGTCTGTTCCCAGCAAGTACAGTGTATTGGACTGAAGAGAAGCTACTGTTCTTGTCAGTTTCCTAAGCAGAGTTGAACTAGATATGCCCCGTGTGTGTAGGAAGCACACTTCTTTTGTTCTGAGCAAGCTCAATGTTCTGGCCCTATAGGAAACACAGGAGAGTAGAAGAGTGCTGTTTTCTCAAAAGCAGAGTGTGTTTCTTGCAAGGCGAGCTAGCGTTTGTTTCCCAGTCCTAAACGGAGTTGAATCACATGCAGTTTCTGGTCCTACTAGCAAGAGTTGTTTTCTCCAAAGAAGAGTCACTATTGCGCTCCCATTGCCATACACAGTGCAAATAGCACTCGCGTCCTTTCCCAGCAAGTACAGTGTATTGGACTGAAGAGAAGCTACTGTTCTGGTCAGTTTCCTAAGCAGAGTTGAACTAGATATGCCCCGTGTGTGTAGGAAGCACAGTTCTTTTGTTCTGAGCAAGCTCAATGTTCTGGCCCTATAGGAAACACAGGAGAGTAGAAGAGTGCTGTTTTCTCAAAAGCAGAGTGTGTTTCTTGCAAGGCGAGCTAGCGTTTGTTTCCCAGTCCTAAACGGAGTTGAATCCCATGCAGTTTCTGGTCCTACGAGCAAGAGTTGTTTTCTGCTAAGAAGAGTCACTATTGCGCTCCCATTGCCATACACAGTGCAAATAGCACTCGCGTCTGTTCCCAGCAAGTACAGTGTATTGGACTGAAGAGAAGCTACTGTTCTTGTCAGTTTCCTAAGCAGAGTTGAACTAGATATGCCCCGTGATGTAGGAAGCACAGTTCTTTTGTTCTGAGCAAGCTCACTGTTCTGGCCCTATAGGAAACACCGGAGAGTAAAAGAGAGCTGTTTTCTCAGAAGCAGAGTGTGTTTCTTGCAAGGCGAGCTAGCGTTTGTTTCCCAGTCCTAAACGGAGTTGAATCCCATGCAGTTTCTGGTCCTACTAGCAAGAGTTGTTTTCTGCTAAGAACAGTCACTATTGCGCTCCCATTGCCATACACAGTGCAAATAGCACTCGCGTCTGTTCCCAGCAAGTACAGTGTATTGGACTGAAGAGAAGCTACTGTTCTTGTCAGTTTCCTAAGCAGAGTTGAACTAGATATGCCCCGTGTGTGTAGGAAGCACAGTTCTTTTGTTCTGAGCAAGCTCAATATTCTGGCCCTATAGGAAACACAGGAGAGTAGAAGAGTGCTGTTTTCTCAAAAGCAGAGTGTGTTTCCTGTAAGGCGAGCTAGCGTTTGTTTCCCAGTCCTAAACGGAGTTGAATCCCATGCAGTTTCTGGTCCTACGAGCAAGAGTTGTTTTCTGCTAAGAAGAGTCACTATTGCGCTCCCATTGCCATACACAGTGCAAATAGCACTCGCGTCTGTTCCCAGCAAGTACAGTGTATTGGACTGAAGAGAAGCTACTGTTCTTGTCAGTTTCCTAAGCAGAGTTGAACTAGATATGCCCCGTGTGTGTAGGAAGCACAGTTCTTTTGTTCTGAGCAAGCTCACTGTTCTGGCCCTATAGGAAACAGAGGAGCGTAGAAGAGTGCTGTTTTCTCAAAAGCAGAGTGTGTTTCTTGCAAGGCGAGCTAGCGTTTGTTTCCCAGTCCTAAACAGAGTTGAATCCCATGCAGTTTCTGGTCCTACGAGCAAGAGTTGTTTTCTGCTAAGAAGAGTCACTATTGCGCTCCCATTGCCATACACAGTGCAAATAGCACTCGCGTCTGTTCCCAGCAAGTACAGTGTATTGGACTGAAGAGAAGCTACTGTTCTTGTCAGTTTCCTAAGCAGAGTTGAACTAGATATGCCCCGTGTGTGTAGGAAGCACAGTTCTTTTGTTCTGAGCAAGCTCAATGTTCTGGCCCTATAGGAAAAACAGGAGCGTAGAAGAGTGCTGTTTTCTCAAAAGCAGAGTGTGTTTCTTGTAAGGCGAGCTAGCGTTTGTTTCCCAGTCCTAAACGGAGTTGAATCCCATGCAGTTTCTGGTCCTACGAGCAAGAGTTGTTTTCTGCTAAGAAGAGTCACTATTGCGCTCCCATTGCCATACACAGTGCAAATAGCACTCGCGTCTGTTCCCATCAAGTACAGTGTATTGGACTGAAGAGAAGCTACTGTTCTTGTCAGTTTCCTAAGCAGAGTTGAACTAGATATGCCCCGTGTGTGTAGGAAGCACAGTTCTTTTGTTCTGAGCAAGCTCACTGTTCTGGCCCTATAGGAAACACAGGAGAGTAGAAGAGTGCTGTTTTCTCAAAAGCAGAGTGTGTTTCTTGCAAGGTGAACTAGCGTTTGTTTCCCAGTCCTAAACGGAGTTGAATCCCATGCAGTTTCTGCTCCTACTAGCAAGAGTTGTTTTCTGCTAAGAAGAGTCACTATTGTGCTCCCATTGCCATACACAGTGCAAATAGCACTCGCGTCTGTTCCCAGCAAGTACAGTGTATTGGACTGAAGAGAAGCTACTGTTCTTGTCAGTTTCCTAAGCAGAGTTGAACTAGATATGCCCCGTGTGTGTAGGAAGCACAGTTCTTTTGTTCTGAGCAAGCTCACTGTTCTGGCCCTATAGGAAACACAGGAGAGTAGAAGAGTGCTGTTTTCTCAAAAGCAGAGTGTGTTTCTTGCAAGGCGAGCTAGCGTTTGTTTCCCAGTCCTAAACGGAGTTGAATCCCATGCAGTTTCTGGTCCTACGAGCAAGAGTTGTTTTCTGCTAAGAAGAGTCACTATTGCGCTCCCATTGCCATACACAGTGCAAATAGCACTCGCGTCTGTTCCCAGCAAGTACAGTGTATTGGACTGAAGAGAAGCTACTGTTCTTGTCAGTTTCCTAAGCAGAGTTGAACTAGATATGCCCCGTGTGTGTAGGAAGCACAGTTCTTTTGTTCTGAGCAAGCTCAATGTTCTGGCCCTATAGGAAACACAGGAGAGTAGAAGAGTGCTGTTTTCTCAAAAGCAGAGTGTGTTTCTTGTAAGGCGAGCTAGCGTTTGTTTCCCAGTCCTAAACGGAGTTGAATCCCATGCAGTTTCTGCTCCTACTAGCAAGAGTTGTTTTCTCCAAAGAAGAGTCACTATTGCGCTCCCATTGCCATACACAGTGCAAATAGCACTCGCGTCTGTTCCCAGCAAGTACAGTGTATTGGACTGAAGAGAACCTACTGTTCTTGTCAGTTTCCTAAGCAGAGTTGAACTAGATATGCCCCGTGTGTGTAGGAAGCACAGTTCTTTTGTTCTCAGCAAGCTCACTGTTCTGGCCCTATAGGAAACACAGGAGAGTAGAAGAGTTCTGTTTTCTCAAAAGCAGAGTGTGTTTCTTGCAAGGCGAGCTAGCGTTTGTTTCCCAGTCCTAAACGGAGTTGAATCCCATGCAGTTTCTGGTCCTACGAGCAAGAGTTGTTTTCTGCTAAGAAGAGTCACTATTGCGCTCCCATTGCCATACACAGTGCAAATAGCACTCGCGTCTGTTCCCAGCAAGTACAGTGTATTGGACTGAAGAGAAGCTACTGTTCTTGTCAGTTTCCTAAGCAGAGTTGAACTAGATATGCCCCGTGATGTAGGAAGCACAGTTCTTTTGTTCTGAGCAAGCTCACTGTTCTGGCCCTATAGGAAACACAGGAGAGTAAAAGAGAGCTGTTTTCTCAGAAGCAGAGTGTGTTTCTTGCAAGGCGAGCTAGCGTTTGTTTCCCAGTCCTAAACGGAGTTGAATCCCATGCAGTTTCTGGTCCTACTAGCAAGAGTTGTTTTCTGCTAAGAAGAGTCACTATTGCGCTCCCATTGCCATACACAGTGCAAATAGCACTCGCGTCTGTTCCCAGCAAGTACAGTGTATTGGACTGAAGAGAAGCTACTGTTCTTGTGAGTTTCCTAAGCAGAGTTGAACTAGATATGCCCCGTGTGTGTAGGAAGCACAGTTCTTTTGTTCTGAGCAAGCTCAATGTTCTGGCCCTATAGGAAACACAGGAGAGTAGAAGAGTGCTGTTTTCTCAAAAGCAGAGTGTGTTTCTTTGCAAGGCGAGCGAGCATTTGTTTCCCAGTCCTAAACGGAGTTGAATCCCATGCAGTTTCTACTCCTACTAGCAAGAGTTGTTTTCTGCTAAGAAGAGTCACTACTGCGCTCCCATTGCCATACACAGTGCAAATAGCACTCGCGTCTGTTCCCAGCAAGTACAGTGTATTGGACTGAAGAGAAGCTACTGTTCTTGTCAGTTTCCTAAGCAGAGTTGAACTAGATATGCCTCGTGTGTGTAGGAAGCACAGTTCTTTTGTTCTGAGCAAGCTCAATGTTCTGGCCCTATAGGAAACACAGGAGAGTAGAAGAGTGCTGTTTTCTCAAAAGCAGAGTGTGTTTCTTGCAAGGCGAGCTAGCGTTTGTTTCCCAGTCCTAAACGGAGTTGAATCCCATGCAGTTTCTACTCCTACTAGCAAGAGTTGTTTTCTCCAAAAAAGAGTCACTATTGCGCTCCCATTGCCATACACAGTGCAAATAGCACTCGCGTCTGTTCCCAGCAAGTACAGTGTATTGGACTGAAGAGAAGCTACTGTTCTTGTCAGTTTCCTAAGCAGAGTTGAACTAGATATGCCCCGTGTGTGTAGGAAGCACAGTTCTTTTGTTCTGAGCAAGCTCACTGTTCTGGCCCTATAGGAAACACAGGAGAGTAGAAGAGTGCTGTTTTCTCAAAAGCAGAGTGTGTTTCTTGCAAGGCGAGCTAGCGTTTGTTTCCCAGTCCTAAACGGAGTTTGAATCCCATGCAGTTTCTGGTCCTACTAGCAAGAGTTGTTTTCTGCTAAGAAGAGTCACTATTGAGCTCCCATTGCCATACACAGTGCAAATAGCACTCGCGTCTGTTCCCAGCAAGTACAGTGTATTGGACTGAAGAGAACCTACTGTTCCTGTCAGTTTCCTAAGCAGAGTTGAACTAGATATGCCCCGTGTGTGTAGGAAGCACGGTTCTTTTGTTCTGAGCAAGCTCAATGTTCTGGCCCTATAGGAAACACAGGAGAGTAGAAGAGTGCTGTTTTCTCAAAAGCAGAGTGTGTTTCTAGTAAGGCGAGCTAGCGTTTGTTTCCCAGTCCTAAACGGAGTTGAATCCCATGCAGTTTCTGGTCCTACGAGCAAGAGTTGTTTTCTGCTAAGAAGAGTCACTATTGCGCTCCCATTGCCATACACAGTGCAAATAGCACTCGCGTCTGTTCCCAGCAAGTACAGTGTATTGGACTGAAGAGAAGCTACTGTTCTTGTCAGTTTCCTAAGCAGAGTTGAACTAGATATGCCCCGTGTGTGTAGGAAGCACAGTTCTTTTGTTCTGAGCAAGCTCACTGTTCTGGCCCTATAGGAAACACAGGAGAGTAGAAGAGTGCTGTTTTCTCAAAAGCAGAGTGTGTTTCTTGCAAGGCGAGCTAGCATTTGTTTCCCAGTCCTAACGGAGTTGAATCCCATGCAGTTTCTGGTCCTACGAGCAAGAGTTGTTTTCTGCTAAGAAGAGTCACTATTGCGCTCCCATTGCCATACACAGTGCAAATAGCACTCGCGTCTGTTCCCAGCAAGTACAGTGTATTGGACTGAAGAGAAGCTACTGTTCTTGTAAGTTTCCTAAGCAGAGTTGAACTAGATATGCCCCGTGTGTGTAGGAAGCACAGTTATTTTGTTCTGAGCAAGCTCAATGTTCTGGCCCTATAGGAAACACAGGAGAGTAGAAGAGTGCTGTTTTCTCAAAAGCAGAGTGTGTTTCTTGCAAGGCGAGCTAGCGTTTGTTTCCCAGTCCTAAACGGAGTTGAATCCCATGCAGTTTCTGGTCCTACGAGCAAGAATTGTTTTCTGCTAAGAAGAGTCACTATTGCGCTCCCTTTGCCATACACAGTGCAAATAGCACTCGCGTCTGTTCCCAGCAAGTACAGTGTATTGGACTGAAGAGAAGCTACTGTTCTTTTCAGTTTCCTAGCAGAAGAGTTGAACTAGATATGCCCCGTGTGTGTAGGAAGCACGGTTCTTTTGTTCTGAGCAAGCTCAATGTTCTGGCCCTATAGGAAACACAGGAGAGTAGAAGAGTGCTGTTTTCTCAAAAGCAGAGTGTGTTTCTAGTAAGGCGAGCTAGCGTTTGTTTCCCAGTCCTAAACGGAGTTGAATCCCATGCAGTTTCTGGTCCTACGAGCAAGAGTTGTTTTCTGCTAAGAAGAGTCACTATTGCGCTCCCATTGCCATACACAGTGCAAATAGCACTCGCGTCTGTTCCCAGCAAGTACAGTGTATTGGACTGAAGAGAAGCTACTGTTCTTGTCAGTTTCCTAAGCAGAGTTGAACTAGATATGCCCCGTGTGTGTAGGAAGCACAGTTCTTTTGTTCTGAGCAAGCTCACTGTTCTGGCCCTATAGGAAACACAGGAGAGTAGAAGAGTGCTGTTTTCTCAAAAGCAGAGTGTGTTTCTTGCAAGGCGAGCTAGCATTTGTTTCCCAGTCCTAACGGAGTTGAATCCCATGCAGTTTCTGGTCCTACGAGCAAGAGTTGTTTTCTGCTAAGAAGAGTCACTATTGCGCTCCCATTGCCATACACAGTGCAAATAGCACTCGCGTCTGTTCCCAGCAAGTACAGTGTATTGGACTGAAGAGAAGCTACTGTTCTTGTAAGTTTCCTAAGCAGAGTTGAACTAGATATGCCCCGTGTGTGTAGGAAGCACAGTTATTTTGTTCTGAGCAAGCTCAATGTTCTGGCCCTATAGGAAACACAGGAGAGTAGAAGAGTGCTGTTTTCTCAAAAGCAGAGTGTGTTTCTTGCAAGGCGAGCTAGCGTTTGTTTCCCAGTCCTAAACGGAGTTGAATCCCATGCAGTTTCTGGTCCTACGAGCAAGAATTGTTTTCTGCTAAGAAGAGTCACTATTGCGCTCCCTTTGCCATACACAGTGCAAATAGCACTCGCGTCTGTTCCCAGCAAGTACAGTGTATTGGACTGAAGAGAAGCTACTGTTCTTTTCAGTTTCCTAAGCAGAGTTGAACTAGATATGCCCCGTGTGTGTAGGAAGCACAGTTCTTTTGTTCTGAGCAAGCTCAATGTTCTGGCCCTATAGGAAACACAGGAGAGTAGAAGAGTGCTGTTTTCTCAAAAGCAGAGTGTGTTTCTTGCAAGGCGAGCTAGCGTTTGTTTCCCAGTCCTAAACGGAGTTGAATCCCATGCAGTTTCTGGTCCTACTAGCAAGAGTTGTTTTCTGCTAAGAAGAGTCACTATTGCGCTCCCATTGCCATACACAGTGCAAATAGCACTCGCGTCTGTTCCCAGCAAGTACAGTGTATTGGACTGAAGAGAAGCTACTGTTCTTGTCAGTTTCCTAAGCAGAGTTGAACTAGATATGCCCCGTGTGTGTAGGAAGCACAGTTCTTTTGTTCTGAGCAAGCTCAATGTTCTGGCCCTATAGGAAACACAGGAGAGTAGAAGAGTGCTGTTTTCTCAAAAGCAGAGTGTGTTTCTTACAAGGCGAGCCTGCGTTTGTTTCCGAGTCCTAAACGGAGTTGAATCCCATGCAGTTTCTGCTCCTACTAGCAACAGTTGTTTTCTCCAAAGAAGAGTCACTATTGCGCTCCCATTGCCATACACAGTGCAAATAGCACTCGCGTCTGTTCCCAGCAAGTACAGTGTATTGGACTGAAGAGAACCTACTGTTCTTGTCAGTTTCCTAAGCAGAGTTGAACTAGATATGCCCCGTGTGTGTAAGAAGCACAGTTCTTTTGTTCTGAGCAAGCACAATGTTCTGGCCCTATAGGAAACACAGGAGAGTAGAAGATTGCTGTTTTCTCAAAAGCAGAGTGTGTTTCTTGCAAGGCGGGCTAGCGTTTGTTTCCCAGTCCTAAACAGAGTTGAATCCCATGCAGTTTCTGGTCCTACGAGCAAGAGTTGTTTTTTGCTAAGAAGAGTCACTATTGCGCTCCCATTGCCATACACAGTGCAAATAGCACTCGCGTCTGTTCCCAGCAAGTACAGTGTATTGGACTGAAGAGAAGCTACTGTTCTTGTCAGTTTCCTAAGCAGAGTTGAACTAGATATGCCCCGTGTGTTAAGGAAGCACAGTTCTTTTGTTCTGAGCAAGCTCACTGTTCTGGTCCTATAGGAAACACAGAAGAGTAGAAGAGTGCTGTTTTCTCAAAAGCAGAGTGTGTTTCTTGCAAGGCGAGCTAGCGTTTTTTTCGCAGTCCTAAACGGAGTTGAATCCCATGCAGTTTCTGGTCCTACGAGCAAGAGTTGTTTTCTGCTAAGAAGAGTCACTATTGCGCTCCCATTGCCATACACAGTGCAAATAGCACTCGCGTCTGTTCCCAGCAAGTACAGTGTATTGGACTGAAGAGAAGCTACTGTTCTTGTCAGTTTCCTAAGCAGAGTTGAACTAGATATGCCCCGTGTGTGTAGGAAGCACAGTTCTTTTGTTCTGAGCAAGCTCAATGTTCTGGCCCTATAGGAAACACAGGAGAGTAGAAGAGTGCTGTTTTCTCAAAAGCAGAGTGTGTTTCTTGCAAGGCGAGCTAGCGTTTGTTTCCCAGCCCTAAACGGAGTTGAATCCCATGCAGTTTCTGGTCCTATGAGCAAGAGTTGTTTTCTGCAAAGAAGAGTCACTATTGCGCTCCCATTGCCATACACAGTGCAAATAGCACTCGCGTCTGTTCCCAGCAAGTACAGTGTATTGGACTGAAGAGAAGCTACTGTTCTTGTCAGTTTCCTAAGCAGAGTTGAACTAGATATGCCCCGTGTGTGTAGGAAGCACAGTTCTTTTGTTCTGAGCAAGCACAATGTTCTGGCCCTATAGGAAACACAGGAGAGTAGAAGAGTGCTGTTTTCTCAAAAGCAGAGTGTGTTTCTTGCAAGGCGAGCTAGCGTTTGTTTCCCAGTCCTAAACGGAGTTGAATCCCATGCAGTTTCTGCTCCTACTAGCAACAGTTGTTTTCTCCAAAGAAGAGTCACTATTGCGCTCCCATTGCCATACACAGTGCAAATAGCACTCGCGTCTGTTCCCAGCAAGTACAGTGTATTGGACTGAAGAGAACCTACTGTTCTTGTCAGTTTCCTAAGCAGAGTTGAACTAGATATGCCGCGTGTGTGTAAGAAGCACAGTTCTTTTGTTCTGAGCAAGCACAATGTTCTGGCCCTATAGGAAACACAGGAGAGTAGAAGATTGCTGTTTTCTCAAAAGCAGAGTGTGTTTCTTGCAAGGCGGGCTAGCGTTTGTTTCCCAGTCCTAAACAGAGTTGAATCCCATGCAGTTTCTGGTCCTACGAGCAAGAGTTGTTTTCTGCTAAGAAGAGTCACTATTGCGCTCCCATTGCCATACACAGTGCAAATAGCACTCGCGTCTGTTCCCAGCAAGTACAGTGTATTGGACTGAAGAGAAGCTACTGTTCTTGTCAGTTTCCTAAGCAGAGTTGAACTAGATATGCCCCGTGTGTGTAGGAAGCACAGTTCTTTTGTTCTGAGCAAGCTCAATGTTCTGGCCCTATAGGAAACACAGGAGAGTAGAAGAGTGCTGTTTTCTCAAAAGCAGAGTGTGTTTCTTGCAAGGCGAGCTAGCGTTTGTTTCCCAGTCCTAAAAGGAGTTGAATCCCATGCAGTTTCTGGTCCTACGAGCAAGAGTTGTTTTCTGCTAAGAAGAGTCACTATTGCGCTCCCATTGCCATACACAGTGCAAATAGCACTCGCGTCTGTTCCCAGCAAGTACAGTGTATTGGACTGAAGAGAAGCTACTGTTCTTGTCAGTTTCCTAAGCAGAGTTGAACTAGATATGCCCCGTGTGTGTAGGAAGCACAGTTCTTTTGTTCTGAGCAAGCTCACTGTTCTGGTCCTATAGGAAACACAGGAGAGTAGAAGAGTGCTGTTTTCTCAAAAGCAGAGTGTGTTTCTTGCAAGGCGAGCTAGCGTTTGTTTCGCAGTCCTAAACGGAGTTGAATCCCATGCAGTTTCTGGTCCTACGAGCAAGAGTTGTTTTCTGCTAAGAAGAGTCACTATTGCGCTCCCATTGCCATACACAGTGCAAATAGCACTCGCGTCTGTTCCCAGCAAGTACAGTGTATTGGACTGAAGAGAAGCTACTGTTCTTGTCAGTTTCCTAAGCAGAGTTGAACTAGATATGCCCCGTGTGTGTAGGAAGCACAGTTCTTTTGTTCTGAGCAAGCTCAATGTTCTGGCCCTATAGGAAACACAGGAGAGTAGAAGAGTGCTGTTTTCTCAAAAGCAGAGTGTGTTTCTTGCAAGGCGAGCTAGCGTTTGTTTCCCAGCCCTAAACGGAGTTGAATCCCATGCAGTTTCTGGTCCTATGAGCAAGAGTTGTTTTCTGCAAAGAAGAGTCACTATTGCGCTCCCATTGCCATACACAGTGCAAATAGCACTCGCGTCTGTTCCCAGCAAGTACAGTGTATTGGACTGAAGAGAAGCTACTGTTCTTGTCAGTTTCCTAAGCAGAGTTGAACTAGATATGCCCCGTGTGTGTAGGAAGCACAGTTCTTTTGTTCTGAGCAAGCACAATGTTCTGGCCCTATAGGAAACACAGGAGAGTAGAAGAGTGCTGTTTTCTCAAAAGCAGAGTGTGTTTCTTGCAAGGCGAGCTAGCGTTTGTTTCCCAGTCCTAAACGGAGTTGAATCCCATGCAGTTTCTGGTCCTACGAGCAAGAGTTGTTTTCTGCTAAGAAGAGTCACTATTGCGCTCCCATTGCCATACACAGTGCAAATAGCACTCGCGTCTGTTCCCAGCAAGTACAGTGTATTGGACTGAAGAGAAGCTACTGTTCTTGTCAGTTTCCTAAGCAGAGTTGAACTAGATATGCCCCGTGTGTGTAGGAAGCACAGTACTTTTGTTGTGAGCAAGCTCAAAGTTCTGGCCCTATAGGAATCACAGGAGAGGAGAAGAGTGCTGTTTTCTCAAAAGCAGAGTGTGTTTCTTGCAAGGCGAGCTAGCGTTTGTTTCCCAGTCCTAAACGGAGTTGAATCCCATGCAGTTTCTGGTCCTACTAGCAAGAGTTGTTTTCTGCTAAGAAGAGTCACTATTGCGCTCCCATTGCCATACACAGTGCAAATAGCACTCGCGTCTGTTCCCAGCAAGTACAGTGTATTGGACTGAAGAGAAGCTACTGTTCTGGTCAGTTTCCTAAGCAGAGTTGAACTAGATATGCCCCGTGTGTGTAGGAAGCACAGTTCTTTTGTTCTGAGCAAGCTCAATGTTCTGGCCCTGTAGGAAACACAGGAGAGTAGAAGAGTGCTGTTTTCTCAAAAGCAGAGTGTGTTTCTCACAAGGCGAGCTAGCGTTTGTTTCCCAGTCCTAAACTGAGTTGAATCCCATGCAGTTTCTGCTCCTACTAGCAAGAGTTGTTTTCTCCAAAGAAGAGTCACTATTGCGCTCCCATTGCCATACACAGTGAAAATAGCACTCGCGTCTGTTCCCAGCAAGTACAGTGTATTGGACTGAAGAGAAGCTACTGTTCTTGTCAGTTTCCTAAGCAGAGTTGAACTAGATATGCCCCGTGATGTAGGAAGCACAGTTCTTTTGTTCTGAGCAAGCTCACTCTTCTGGCCCTATAGGAAACACAGGAGAGTAGAAGAGTGCTGTTTTCTCAAAAGCAGAGTGTGTTTGTTGCAAGGCGAGCTAGCGTTTGTTTCCCAGTCCTAAACGGAGTTGAATCCCATGCAGTTTCTGCTCCTACTAGCAAGAGTTGTTTTCTCCAAAGAAGAGTCACTATTGCGCTCCCATTGCCATACACAGTGCAAATAGCACTTGCGTCTGTTCCCAGCAAGTACAGTGTATTGGACTGAAGAGAAGCTACTGTTCTTGTCAGTTTCCTAAGCAGAGTTGAACTAGATATGCCCCGTGTGTGTAGGAAGCAGAGTTCTTTTGTTCTGAGCAAGCACAATGTTCTGGCCCTATAGGAAACACAGGAGAGTAGAAGAGTGCTGTTTTCTCAAAAGCAGAGTGTGTTTCTTGCAAGGCGAGCTAGCGTTTGTTTCCCAGTCCTAAACGGAGTTGAATCCCATGCAGTTTCTGGTCCTACGAGCAAGAGTTGTTTTCTGCTAAGAAGAGTCACTATTGCGCTCCCATTTCCATACACAGTGAAAATAGCACTCGCGTCTGTTCCCAGCAAGTACAGTGTATTGGACTGAAGAGAAGCTACTGTTCTTGTCAGTTTCCTAAGCAGAGTTGAACTAGATATGCCCCGTGTGTGTACGAAGCACAGTTCTTTTGTTCTGAGCAAGCTCACTGTTCTGGCCCTATAGGAAACACAGGAGAGTAGAAGAGTGCTGTTTTCTCAAAAGCAGAGTGTGTTTCTTGCAAGGCGAGCTAGCGTTTGTTTCCCAGTCCTAAACGGAGTTGAATCCCATGCAGTTTCTGGTCCTACGAGCAAGAGTTGTTTTCTGCTAAGAAGAGTCACTATTGCGCTCCCATTGCCATACACAGTGCAAATAGCACTCGCGTCTGTTCCCAGCAAGTACAGTGTATTGGACTGAAGAGAAGCTACTGTTCTTGTCAGTTTCCTAAGCAGAGTTGAACTAGATATGCCCCGTGTGTGTAGGAAGCACAGTTCTTTTGTTCTGAGCAAGCTCAATGTTCTGGCCCTATAGGAAACACAGGAGAGTAGAAGAGTGCTGTTTTCTCAAAAGCAGAGTGTGTTTCTTGCAAGGCGAGCTAGCGTTTGTTTCCCAGTCCTAAACGGAGTTGAATCCCATGAAGTTTCTGGTCCTACGAGCAAGAGTTGTTTTCTGCTAAGAAGAGTCACTATTGCGCTCCCATTGCCATACACAGTGCAAATAGCACTCGCGTCTGTTCCCAGCAAGTACAGTGTATTGGACTGAAGAGAAGCTACTGTTCTTGTCAGTTTCCTAAGCAGAGTTGAACTAGATATGCCCCGTGTGTGTAGGAAGCACAGTTCTTTTGTTCTGAGCAAGCTCAATGTTCTGGCCCTATAGGAAACACAGGAGAGTAGAAGAGTGCTGTTTTCTCAAAAGCAGAGTGTGTTTCTTGCAAGGCGAGCTAGCGTTTGTTTCCCAGTCCTAAACGGAGTTGAATCCCATGCAGTTTCTGGTCCTACGAGCAAGAGTTGTTTTCTGCTAAGAAGAGTCACTATTGCGCTCCCATTGCCATACACAGTGCAAATAGCACTCGCGTCTGTTCCCAGCAAGTACAGTGTATTGGACTGAAGAGAAGCTACTGTTCTTGTCAGTTTCCTAAGCAGAGTTGAACTAGATATGCCCCGTGAGTGTAGGAAGCACAGTTCTTTTGTTCTGAGCAAGCTCAATGTTCTGGCCCTATAGGAAACACAGGAGAGTAGAAGAGTGCTGTTTTCTCAAAAGCAGAGTGTGTTTCTTGCAAGGCGAGCTAGCGTTTGTTTCCCAGTCCTAAACGGAGTTGAATCCCATGCAGTTTCTGGTCCTACGAGCAAGAGTTGTTTTCTGCTAAGAAGAGTCACTATTGCGCTCCCATTGCCATACACAGTGCAAATAGCACTCGCGTCTGTTCCCAGCAAGTACAGTGTATTGGACTGAAGAGAAGCTACTGTTCTTGTCAGTTTCCTAAGCAGAGTTGAACTAGATATGCCCCGTGTGTGTAGGAAGCACAGTTCTTTTGTTCTGAGCAAGCTCAATGTTCTGGCCCTATAGGAAACACAGGAGAGTAGAGGGGTGCTGTTTTCTCAAAAGCAGAGTGTGTTTGTTGCAAGGCGAGCTAGCGTTTGTTTCCCAGTCCTAAACGGAGTTGAATCCCATGCAGTTTCTGCTCCTACTAGCAAGAGTTGTTTTCTCCAAAGAAGAGTCACTATTGCGCTCCCATTGCCATACACAGTGCAAATAGCACTTGCGTCTGTTCCCAGCAAGTACAGTGTATTGGACTGAAGAGAAGCTACTGTTCTTGTCAGTTTCCTAAGCAGAGTTGAACTAGATATGCCCCGTGTGTGTAGGAAGCAGAGTTCTTTTGTTCTGAGCAAGCACAATGTTCTGGCCCTATAGGAAACACAGGAGAGTAGAAGAGTGCTGTTTTCTCAAAAGCAGAGTGTGTTTCTTGCAAGGCGAGCTAGCGTTTGTTTCCCAGTCCTAAACGGAGTTGAATCCCATGCAGTTTCTGGTCCTACGAGCAAGAGTTGTTTTCTGCTAAGAAGAGTCACTATTGCGCTCCCATTTCCATACACAGTGAAAATAGCACTCGCGTCTGTTCCCAGCAAGTACAGTGTATTGGACTGAAGAGAAGCTACTGTTCTTGTCAGTTTCCTAAGCAGAGTTGAACTAGATATGCCCCGTGTGTGTAGGAAGCACAGTTCTTTTGTTCTGAGCAAGCTCACTGTTCTGGCCCTATAGGAAACACAGGAGAGTAGAAGAGTGCTGTTTTCTCAAAAGCAGAGTGTGTTTCTTGCAAGGCGAGCTAGCGTTTGTTTCCCAGTCCTAAACGGAGTTGAATCCCATGCAGTTTCTGCTCCTACTAGCAAGAGTTGTTTTCTGCTAAGAAGAGTCACTATTGCGCTCCCATTGCCATACACAGTGCAAATAGCACTCGCGTCTGTTCCCAGCAAGTACAGTGTATTGGACTGAAGAGAAGCTACTGTTCTTGTCAGTTTCCTAAGCAGAGTTGAACTAGATATGCCCCGTGTGTGTAGGAAGCACAGTTCTTTTGTTCTGAGCAAGCTCAATGTTCTGGCCCTATAGGAAACACAGGAGAGTAGAAGAGTGCTGTTTTCTCAAAAGCAGAGTGTGTTTCTTGCAAGGCGAGCTAGCGTTTGTTTCCCAGTCCTAAACGGAGTTGAATCCCATGCAGTTTCTGCTCCTACTAGCAAGAGTTGTTTTCTCCAAAGAAGAGTCACTATTGCGCTCCCATTGCCATACACAGTGCAAATAGCACTCGCGTCTGTTCCCAGCAAGTACAGTGTATTGGACTGAAGAGAAGCTACTGTTCTTGTCAGTTTCCTAAGCAGAGTTGAACTAGATATGCCCCGTTTGTGTAGGAAGCAGAGTTCTTTTGTTCTGAGCAAGCACAATGTTCTGGCCCTATAGGAAACACAGGAGAGTAGAAGAGTGCTGTTTTCTCAAAAGCAGAGTGTGTTTCTTGCAAGGCGAGCTAGCGTTTGTTTCCCAGTCCTAAACGGAGTTGAATCCCATGCAGTTTCTGGTCCTACGAGCAAGAGTTGTTTTCTGCTAAGAAGAGTCACTATTGCGCTCCCATTGCCATACACAGTGAAAATAGCACTCGCGTCTGTTCCCAGCAAGTACAGTGTATTGGACTGAAGAGAAGCTACTGTTCTTGTCAGTTTCCTAAGCAGAGTTGAACTAGATATGCCCCGTGTGTGTAGGAAGCACAGTTCTTTTGTTCTGAGCAAGCTCACTGTTCTGGCCCTATAGGAAACACAGGAGAGTAGAAGAGTGCTGTTTTCTCAAAAGCAGAGTGTGTTTCTTGCAAGGCGACCTAGCGTTTGTTTCCCAGTCCTAAACGAAGTTTGAATCCAATGCAGTTTCTGCTCCTACTAGCAAGAGTTGTTTTCTGCTAAGAAGAGTCACTATTGCGCTCCCATTGCCATACACAGTGCAAATAGCACTGGCGTCTGTTCCCAGCAAGTACAGTGTATTGGACTGAAGAGAAGCTACTGTTCTTGTCAGTTTCCTAAGCAGAGTTGAACTAGATATGCCCCGTGTGTGTAGGAAGCACAGTTCTTTTGTTCTGAGCAAGCTCAATGTTCTGGCCCTATAGGAAACACAGGAGAGTAGAAGAGTGCTGTTTTCTCAAAAGCAGAGTGTGTTTCTTGCAAGGCGAGCTAGCGTTTGTTTCCCAGCCCTAAACGGAGTTGAATCCCATGCAGTTTCTGGTCCTATGAGCAAGAGTTGTTTTCTGCTAAGAAGAGTCACTATTGCGCTCCCATTGCCATACACAGTGCAAATAGCACTCGCGTCTGTTCCCAGCAAGTACAGTGTATTGGACTGAAGAGAAGCTACTGTTCTTGTCAGTTTCCTAAGCAGAGTTGAACTAGATATGCCCCGTGTGTGTCGGAAGCACAGTTCTTTTGTTCTGAGCAAGCACAATGTTCTGGCCCTATAGGAAACACAGGAGAGTAGAAGAGTGCTGTTTTCTCAAAAGCAGAGTGTGTTTCTTGCAAGGCGAGCTAGCGTTTGTTTCCCAGTCCTAAACGGAGTTGAATCCCATGCAGTTTCTGGTCCTACGAGCAAGAGTTGTTTTCTGCTAAGAAGAGTCACTATTGCGCTCCCATTGCCATACACAGTGCAAATAGCACTCGCGTCTGTTCCCAGCAAGTACAGTGTATTGGACTGAAGAGAAGCTACTGTTCTTGTCAGTTTCCTAAGCAGAGTTGAACTAGATATGCCCCGTGTGTGTAGGAAGCACAGTTCTTTTGTTCTGAGCAAGCTCAAAGTTCTGGCCCTATAGGAAACACAGGAGAGTAGAAGAGTGCTGTTTTCTCAAAAGCAGAGTGTGTTTCTTGCAAGGCGAGCTAGCGTTTGTTTCCCAGTCCTAAACGGAGTTGAATCCCATGCAGTTTCTGGTCCTACTAGCAAGAGTTGTTTTCTGCTAAGAAGAGTCACTATTGCGCTCCCATTGCCATACACAGTGCAAATAGCACTCGCGTCTGTTCCCAGCAAGTACAGTGTATTGGACTGAAGAGAAGCTACTGTTCTTGTCAGTTTCCTAAGCAGAGTTGAACTAGATATGCCCCGTGTGTGTAGGAAGCACAGTTCTTTTGTTCTGAGCAAGCTCAATGTTCTGGCCCTATAGGAAACACAGGAGAGTAGAAGAGTGCTGTTTTCTCAAAAGCAGAGTGTGTTTCTTACAAGGCGAGCTAGCGTTTGTTTCCCAGTCCTAAACTGAGTTGAATCCCATGCAGTTTCTGCTCCTACTAGCAAGAGTTGTTTTCTCCAAAGAAGAGTCACTATTGCGCTCCCATTGCCATACACAGTGCAAATAGCACTCGCGTCTGTTCCCAGCAAGTACAGTGTATTGGACTGAAGAGAAGCTACTGTTCTTGTCAGTTTCCTAAGCAGAGTTGAACTAGATATGCCCCGTGATGTAGGAAGCACAGTTCTTTTGTTCTGAGCAAGCTCACTCTTCTGGCCCTATAGGAAACACAGGAGAGTAGAAGAGTGCTGTTTTCTCAAAAGCAGAGTGTGTTTCTTGCAAGGCGAGCTAGCGTTTGTTTCCCAGTCCTAAACGGAGTTGAATCCCATGCAGTTTCTGGTCCTACGAGCAAGAGTTGTTTTCTGCTAAGAAGAGTCACTATTGCGCTCCCATTGCCATACACAGTGAAAATAGCACTCGCGTCTGTTCCCAGCAAGTACAGTGTATTGGACTGAAGAGAAGCTACTGTTCTTGTCAGTTTCCTAAGCAGAGTTGAACTAGATATGCCCCGTGTGTGTAGGAAGCACAGTTCTTTTGTTCTGAGCAAGCTCAATGTTCTGGCCCTATAGGAAACACAGGAGAGTAGAAGAGTGCTGTTTTCTCAAAAGCGGAGTGTGTTTCCTGTAAGGCGAGCTAGCGTTTGTTTCCCAGTCCTAAACGGAGTTGAATCACATGCAGTTTCTGGTCCTACGAGCAAGAGTTGTTTTCTGCTAAGAAGAGTCACTATTGCGCTCCCATTGCCATACACAGTGCAAATAGCACTCGCGTCTGTTCCCAGCAAGTACAGTGTATTGGACTGAAGAGAAGCTACTGTTCTTGTCAGTTTCCTAAGCAGAGTTGAACTAGATATGCCCCGTGTGTGTAGGAAGCACAGTTCTTTTGTTCTGAGCAAGCTCACTGTTCTGGCCCTATAGGAAACACAGGAGCGTAGAAGAGTGCTGTTTTCTCAAAAGCAGAGTGTGTTTCTTGCAAGGCGAGCTAGCGTTTGTTTCCCAGTCCTAAACGGAGTTGAATCCCATGCAGTTTCTGGTCCTACGAGCAAGAGTTGTTTTCTGCTAAGAAGAGTCACTATTGCGCTCCCATTGCCATACACAGTGCAAATAGCACTCGCGTCTGTTCCCAGCAAGTACAGTGTATTGGACTGAAGAGAAGCTACTGTTCTTGTCAGTTTCCTAAGCAGAGTTGAACTAGATATGCCCCGTGTGTGTAGGAAGCACAGTTCTTTTGTTCTGAGCAAGCTCAATGTTCTGGCCCTATAGGAAAAACAGGAGCGTAGAAGAGTGCTGTTTTCTCAAAAGCAGAGTGTGTTTCTTGTAAGGCGAGCTAGCGTTTGTTTCCCAGTCCTAAACGGAGTTGAATCCCATGCAGTTTCTGGTCCTACGAGCAAGAGTTGTTTTCTGCTAAGAAGAGTCACTATTGCGCTCCCATTGCCATACACAGTGCAAATAGCACTCGCGTCTGTTCCCAGCAAGTACAGTGTATTGGACTGAAGAGAAGCTACTGTTCTTGTCAGTTTCCTAAGCAGAGTTGAACTAGATATGCCCCGTGTGTGTAGGAAGCACAGTTCTTTTGTTCTGAGCAAGCTCACTGTTCTGGCCCTATAGGAAACACAGGAGAGTAGAAGAGTGCTGTTTTCTCAAAAGCAGAGTGTGTTTCTTGCAAGGTGAGCTAGCGTTTGTTTCCCAGTCCTAAACGGAGTTGAATCCCATGCAGTTTCTGCTCCTACTAGCAAGAGTTGTTTTCTGCTAAGAAGAGTCACTATTGTGCTCCCATTGCCATACACAGTGCAAATAGCACTCGCGTCTGTTCCCAGCAAGTACAGTGTATTGGACTGAAGAGAAGCTACTGTTCTTGTCAGTTTCCTAAGCAGCGTTGAACTAGATATGCCCCGTGTGTGTAGGAAGCACAGTTCTTTTGTTCTGAGCAAGCTCACTGTTCTGGCCCTATAGGAAACACAGGAGAGTAGAAGAGTGCTGTTTTCTCAAAAGCAGAGTGTGTTTCTTGCAAGGCGAGCTAGCGTTTGTTTCCCAGTCCTAAACGGAGTTGAATCCCATGCAGTTTCTGGTCCTACGAGCAAGAGTTGTTTTCTGCTAAGAAGAGTCACTATTGCGCTCCCATTGCCATACACAGTGCAAATAGCACTCGCGTCTGTTCCCAGCAAGTACAGTGTATTGGACTGAAGAGAAGCTACTGTTCTGGTCAGTTTCCTAAGCAGAGTTGAACTAGATATGCCCCGTGTGTGTAGGAAGCACAGTTCTTTTGTTCTGAGCAAGCTCAATGTTCTGGCCCTATAGGAAACACAGGAGAGTAGAAGAGTGCTGTTTTCTCAAAAGCAGAGTGTGTTTCTTGTAAGGCGAGCTAGCGTTTGTTTCCCAGTCCTAAACGGAGTTGAATCCCATGCAGTTTCTGCTCCTACTAGCAAGAGTTGTTTTCTCCAAAGAAGAGTCACTATTGCGCTCCCATTGCCATACACAGTGCAAATAGCACTCGCGTCTGTTCCCAGCAAGTACAGTGTATTGGACTGAAGAGAACCTACTGTTCTTGTCAGTTTCCTAAGCAGAGTTGAACTAGATATGCCCCGTGTGTGTAGGAAGCACAGTTCTTTTGTTCTGAGCAAGCTCAATGTTCTGGCCCTATAGGAAACACAGGAGAGTAGAAGAGTGCTGTTTTCTCAAAAGCAGAGTGTGTTTCTTGCAAGGCGAGCTAGCGTTTGTTTCCCAGTCCTAAACGGAGTTGAATCCCATGCAGTTTCTGGTCCTACGAGCAAGAGTTGTTTTCTGCTAAGAAGAGTCACTATTGCGCTCCCATTGCCATACACAGTGCAAATAGCACTCGCGTCTGTTCCCAGCAAGTACAGTGTATTGGACTGAAGAGAAGCTACTGTTCTTGTCAGTTTCCTAAGCAGAGTTGAACTAGATATGCCCCGTGATGTAGGAAGCACAGTTCTTTTGTTCTGAGCAAGCTCACTGTTCTGGCCCTATAGGAAACACAGGAGAGTAAAAGAGAGCTGTTTTCTCAGAAGCAGAATGTGTTTCTTGCAAGGCGAGCTAGCGTTTGTTTCCCAGTCCTAAACGGAGTTGAATCCCATGCAGTTTCTGGTCCTACTAGCAAGAGTTGTTTTCTGCTAAGAAGAGTCACTATTGCGCTCCCATTGCCATACACAGTGCAAATAGCACTCGCGTCTGTTCCCAGCAAGTACAGTGTATTGGACTGAAGAGAAGCTACTGTTCTTGTCAGTTTCCTAAGCAGAGTTGAACTAGATATGCCCCGTGTGTGTAGGAAGCACAGTTCTTTTGTTCTGAGCAAGCTCACTGTTCTGGCCCTATAGGAAACACAGGAGAGTAGAAGAGTGCTGTTTTCTCAAAAGCAGAGTGTGTTTCTTGCAAGGCGAGCTAGCATTTGTTTCCCAGTCCTAACGGAGTTGAATCCCATGCAGTTTCTGGTCCTACGAGCAAGAGTTGTTTTCTGCTAAGAAGAGTCACTATTGCGCTCCCATTGCCATACACAGTGCAAATAGCACTCGCGTCTGTTCCCAGCAAGTACAGTGTATTGGACTGAAGAGAAGCTACTGTTCTTGTAAGTTTCCTAAGCAGAGTTGAACTAGATATGCCCCGTGTGTGTAGGAAGCACAGTTCTTTTGTTCTGAGCAAGCTCACTGTTCTGGCCCTATAGGAAACACAGGAGAGTAGAAGAGTGCTGTTTTCTCAAAAGCAGAGTGTGTTTCTTGCAAGGCGAGCTAGCGTTTGTTTCCCAGTCCTAAACGGAGTTGAATCCCATGCAGTTTCTGGTCCTACGAGCAAGAATTGTTTTCTGCTAAGAAGAGTCACTATTGCGCTCCCATTGCCATACACAGTGCAAATAGCACTCGCGTCTGTTCCCAGCAAGTACAGTGTATTGGACTGAAGAGAAGCTACTGTTCTTTTCAGTTTCCTAAGCAGAGTTGAACTAGATATGCCCCGTGTGTGTAGGAAGCACAGTTCTTTTGTTCTGAGCAAGCTCAATGTTCTGGCCCTATAGGAAACACAGGAGAGTAGAAGAGTGCTGTTTTCTCAAAAGCAGAGTGTGTTTCTTGCAAGGCGAGCTAGCGTTTGTTTCCCAGTCCTAAACGGAGTTGAATCCCATGCAGTTTCTGGTCCTACTAGCAAGAGTTGTTTTCTGCTAAGAAGAGTCACTATTGCGCTCCCATTGCCATACACAGTGCAAATAGCACTCGCGTCTGTTCCCAGCAAGTACAGTGTATTGGACTGAAGAGAAGCTACTGTTCTTGTCAGTTTCCTAAGCAGAGTTGAACTAGATATGCCCCGTGTGTGTAGGAAGCACAGTTCTTTTGTTCTGAGCAAGCTCAATGTTCTGGCCCTATAGGAAACACAGGAGAGTAGAAGAGTGCTGTTTTCTCAAAAGCAGAGTGTGTTTCTTACAAGGCGAGCCTGCGTTTGTTTCCGAGTCCTAAACGGAGTTGAATCCCATGCAGTTTCTGCTCCTACTAGCAACAGTTGTTTTCTCCAAAGAAGAGTCACTATTGCGCTCCCATTGCCATACACAGTGCAAATAGCACTCGCGTCTGTTCCCAGCAAGTACAGTGTATTGGACTGAAGAGAACCTACTGTTCTTGTCAGTTTCCTAAGCAGAGTTGAACTAGATATGCCCCGTGTGTGTAGGAAGCACAGTTCTTTTGTTCTGAGCAAGCTCAATGTTCTGGCCCTATAGGAAACACAGGAGAGTAGAAGAGTGCTGTTTTCTCAAAAGCAGAGTGTGTTTCTTGCAAGGCGAGCTAGCGTTTGTTTCCCAGTCCTAAACGGAGTTGAATCCCATGCAGTTTGTGGTCCTACGAGCAAGAGTTGTTTTCTGCTAAGAAGAGTCACTATTGCGCTCCCATTGCCATACACAGTGCAAATAGCACTCGCGTCTGTTCCCAGCAAGTACAGTGTATTGGACTGAAGAGAAGCTACTGTTCTTGTCAGTTTCCTAAGCAGAGTTGAACTAGATATGCCCCGTGATGTAGGAAGCACAGTTCTTTTGTTCTGAGCAAGCTCACTGTTCTGGCCCTATAGGAAACACAGGAGAGTAAAAGAGAGCTGTTTTCTCAGAAGCAGAATGTGTTTCTTGCAAGGCGAGCTAGCGTTTGTTTCCCAGTCCTAAACGGAGTTGAATCCCATGCAGTTTCTGGTCCTACTAGCAAGAGTTGTTTTCTGCTAAGAAGAGTCACTATTGCGCTCCCATTGCCATACACAGTGCAAATAGCACTCGCGTCTGTTCCCAGCAAGTACAGTGTATTGGACTGAAGAGAAGCTACTGTTCTTGTCAGTTTCCTAAGCAGAGTTGAACTAGATATGCCCCGTGTGTGTAGGAAGCACAGTTCTTTTGTTCTGAGCAAGCTCACTGTTCTGGCCCTATAGGAAACACAGGAGAGTAGAAGAGTGCTGTTTTCTCAAAAGCAGAGTGTGTTTCTTGCAAGGCGAGCTAGCATTTGTTTCCCAGTCCTAACGGAGTTGAATCCCATGCAGTTTCTGGTCCTACGAGCAAGAGTTGTTTTCTGCTAAGAAGAGTCACTATTGCGCTCCCATTGCCATACACAGTGCAAATAGCACTCGCGTCTGTTCCCAGCAAGTACAGTGTATTGGACTGAAGAGAAGCTACTGTTCTTGTAAGTTTCCTAAGCAGAGTTGAACTAGATATGCCCCGTGTGTGTAGGAAGCACAGTTCTTTTGTTCTGAGCAAGCTCACTGTTCTGGCCCTATAGGAAACACAGGAGAGTAGAAGAGTGCTGTTTTCTCAAAAGCAGAGTGTGTTTCTTGCAAGGCGAGCTAGCGTTTGTTTCCCAGTCCTAAACGGAGTTGAATCCCATGCAGTTTCTGGTCCTACGAGCAAGAATTGTTTTCTGCTAAGAAGAGTCACTATTGCGCTCCCATTGCCATACACAGTGCAAATAGCACTCGCGTCTGTTCCCAGCAAGTACAGTGTATTGGACTGAAGAGAAGCTACTGTTCTTTTCAGTTTCCTAAGCAGAGTTGAACTAGATATGCCCCGTGTGTGTAGGAAGCACAGTTCTTTTGTTCTGAGCAAGCTCAATGTTCTGGCCCTATAGGAAACACAGGAGAGTAGAAGAGTGCTGTTTTCTCAAAAGCAGAGTGTGTTTCTTGCAAGGCGAGCTAGCGTTTGTTTCCCAGTCCTAAACGGAGTTGAATCCCATGCAGTTTCTGGTCCTACTAGCAAGAGTTGTTTTCTGCTAAGAAGAGTCACTATTGCGCTCCCATTGCCATACACAGTGCAAATAGCACTCGCGTCTGTTCCCAGCAAGTACAGTGTATTGGACTGAAGAGAAGCTACTGTTCTTGTCAGTTTCCTAAGCAGAGTTGAACTAGATATGCCCCGTGTGTGTAGGAAGCGCAGTTCTTTTGTTCTGAGCAAGCTCAATGTTCTGGCCCTATAGGAAACACAGGAGAGTAGAAGAGTGCTGTTTTCTCAAAAGCAGAGTGTGTTTCTTACAAGGCGAGCCTGCGTTTGTTTCCGAGTCCTAAACGGAGTTGAATCCCATGCAGTTTCTGCTCCTACTAGCAACAGTTGTTTTCTCCAAAGAAGAGTCACTATTGCGCTCCCATTGCCATACACAGTGCAAATAGCACTCGCGTCTGTTCCCAGCAAGTACAGTGTATTGGACTGAAGAGAACCTACTGTTCTTGTCAGTTTCCTAAGCAGAGTTGAACTAGATATGCCCCGTGTGTGTAAGAAGCACAGTTCTTTTGTTCTGAGCAAGCACAATGTTCTGGCCCTATAGGAAACACAGGAGAGTAGAAGAGTGCTGTTTTCTCAAAAGCAGAGTGTGTTTCTTGCAAGGCGAGCTAGCGTTTGTTTCCCAGTCCTAAACGGAGTTGAATCCCATGCAGTTTCTGGTCCTACTAGCAAGAGTTGTTTTCTGCTAAGAAGAGTCACTATTGCGCTCCCATTGCCATACACAGTGCAAATAGCACTCGCGTCTGTTCCCAGCAAGTACAGTGTATTGGACTGAAGAGAAGCTACTGTTCTTGTCAGTTTCCTAAGCAGAGTTGAACTAGATATGCCCCGTGTGTGTAGGAAGCACAGTTCTTTTGTTCTGAGCAAGCTCAATGTTCTGGCCCTATAGGAAACACAGGAGAGTAGAAGAGTGCTGTTTTCTCAAAAGCAGAGTGTGTTTCTTACAAGGCGAGCTAGCGTTTGTTTCCCAGTCCTAAACTGAGTT